>NC_134494.1:21831512-21871527 GCF_040206685.1 Ascaphus truei | reverse complement strand
CGCCGCTGGCACCGCCCTCCATCGGCTGCAGGCAATTACCATGGATCACACCCCTGTCTCCCTACCTGCTCACCTGGACCTATCCCTGCGATCACACAGACAGGCCTCCGCTCCACCCCTTGCTACTATTGGCCCTCCTTCCTTTATAACCGCAGTCTGCCCTCTTCGTCGTCGCTCAGCATAGCTTCTCTGTGCCTCCTGTGTGCAGTGTCTATGCCAAGCTCTGTTCTCTGTTGCAGCTCTTGTTCCTGTCCCTGCCCCTGTTTGGATTCCCTTGGATTGATCTCGGCTCTGTTTGACTACGTTTACCTCTCTACCCCTGGACTCTGCTTTGGACCTCACTACGCTGCTTTCTCCTGCCCCTGACCCACAGCTCTTGGACATTAACCCTCCGACTTCTGGCACCCGGACTCAGCAAGTATATCGTTAACCCTTTTCTCACCAGGCCCGGCAACGCATCTTACCACACTCCGGGCACCCACCTCAGTACTGGGGACTGGCCAGGTCTGCGGGCATACAGGCGTTACAAGCAGGGATTCGCTTTCTGTTTTTCACGTATTAGGGATTATTAACAATACTGCCCAGTCTGAGATATTTGTTAACGACTCTGCCACGTGACTGTCGGGGGCCCTAAGTGAGGGATGGAAGGAGTGTTACAGTGACAATCCTGCAGCACTTTGTCACTCTGCTGTGCAGGGCAAGTTACAGGTGGGTAACGGGCACAGAGAGATACTGGAAGGAGTGTTACAGTGACAATCCTGCAGCACATTGTCACTCTGCTGTGCAGGGCAAGTTACAGGTGGGTAACGGGCACAGAGAGATACTGGAAGGAGTGTTACAGTGACAATCCTGCAGCACTTTGTCACTCTGCTGTGCAGGGCAAGTTACAGGTGGGTAACGGGCACAGAGAGATACTGGAAGGAGTGTTACAGTGACAATCCTGCAGCACTTTGTCACTCTGCTGTGCAGGGCAAGTTACAGGTGGGTAACGGGCACAGAGAGATACTGGAAGGAGTGTTACAGTGACAATCCTGCAGCACTTTGTCACGCTGCTGTGCAGGACAAGTTACAGGTGGGTAACAGGCACAGAGAGATACTGGAAGGAGTGTTACAGTGACAATCCTGCAGCACTTTGTCACACTGCTGTGCTGGGCAAGTTACAGGTGGGTAACAGGCACAGAGAGATACTGGAAGGAGTGTTAGTGACAATCCTGCAGCACATTGTCACTCTGCTGCGCAGGGCGAGTTACAGGTGGGTAACAGGCACAGAGAGATACTGGAAGGAGTGTTACAGTGACAATCCTGCAGCACATTGTCACTCTGCTGCGCAGGGCAAGTTACAGGTGGGTAACAGGCACATAGAGATACTGGAAGGAGTGTTACAGTGACAATCCTGCAGCACATTGTCACTCTGCTTCGCAGGGCGAGTTACAGGTGGGTAACAGGCACAGCGCAGAGCAAGTTACAGGTGGGTAACATGCACAGAGAGATAAATAGATTTTCCCTGGGAGTAGGAAATTACACCCACAATGTTGCGTGTTACCCACTGTGCCACAGCTGGACACTGTCATATAACTGCCAGGCACTGCGTCATCGCCGGTGACATTTAAGGCAGGCAATTAAACGTCTCCCTCTCCCCTCGGGCTGCAGGAGGTGGGGGCGGGATTATCACTTTCATTAGCAGGTAGGATGTGCCAGCCACCCACAGTACCTGCCCGACAGGTGCACGGCTGCTAATGACACTGTGTCACATCAGGCTGATAATCTACCTGTCACGTGGATGCTGTCCCCCATCCATTGTGAGGCCACAGCAAGCCTCAGGCCACATTCAACAGACTGCTGTGCCACTGAAAAGAAGTAGCACTGAAATGTCAGAGAGCCTGGCCATGATGGATAGGAGGGGAGTGGGTTGGAAGGCCGTCTTTAAAAGGTTCATGGTGTATTTATTTTAGAGAAACAGAAGTGCTGGGAATTGCTCCCAATAAACCACATTGTCTTTAACATAGGCTCTAAAATATATGTTCTAGTGGAGGTTGGTAAATACAAAGGTATTGATGCTCAGTAAGACAGAGGGTGACACACAGTGACAGAGATGGAATGAATATACTAACAGAGACGTATAGTATAGAGACACAGAAGGTAAAGATTAGCAGAGACACACAGAGGGGTCATACTGTGGCAGAGACACCATTACCTATCTGAGCAAAGAATGCAGCAGAGATTTCAATGCGACAGGGATCAGGGATGAGCTATAAAGCAGTTTATAGATAATTACAATGGAGACCATCTGTGCTATGCAATCTACAGTGAATCTGTCTTGCTAGAGAAGATTCAAGCCCTGTTCTCCTGAATGGGTTTTACACCTTCCCAAGCAAAGAGAAGACGGCTTCACAGCATATTGAATAGGAGTCTATGCCTCCTGGAAACATTATTTGGATGTGAGAACGTCTCCGGATCAGAAAGGGATCGCAGGATCTCCGAGCGACACGAGTGATCTTCATGAAAAGGCAAAGTGAAGGGGATTTGTACCAAACGGTGGTGGTTTTGGGTGTCAGTGCCACTGCAAATCCTGGCTGAGAGAGGGGAAGGAGGAAGTGTTGTGGTACTTTCCCCTCCCTTCCCTCTGTTTGCTGACTGATTACCAAGAAGATTAGTGCCTTGTTATTGTCCCATAAAGAAAGAAGAAGATCACGAGCTGTCAGGCAGCTTTCACGCCCCCTCACCTTCTCCCTGTCACCTCATCCCTGAGAAGCTGTCACCTGCTGAGTGCACTTCCCACCCCTCTTCCAGACTCTCTCCCATCCTGTCTCCTTTGCGTTGAGGACTTTGGGAACCTGAGGCTTTTAGTTGTGGGGGATGAGAAAGCCACATCATACTGATGCATATTGCTGTGACAGAGTGGGGAGCGCTGTACACATTTCAGACCATACAAACTCATTTGTTTGGTACATGAGCTGCAAGGAGAAGTAACTTGCCTGTAGTCACATCATTTGTCTACAACCTCAAAGGGAAGTCTACATCTTTGCTACCAGAAGGCCAGTGAGTTGTTGGCCATGAGCCATGTCCGAGCTATGTCTTTCCTGTCCCTTGTGCACCACTGTTGGGTTGGTGACATCTGGACACTTGCAGGGAACCCACGTTTGCTCTGCATGACCGGAAACATCCTCCGACTTGGATGAGTCTTCATATTCATTTTGCTGTGATTTTACCGGTGACCGTGTACACAGCATTATGCTGTACACAGCAAGTAAACATGGACACGACTAAACCCTACTCCTTGGAGCTTGCAGTCTAATTCTTGACAGAGCAGTCTGTAATATACAGGGCTGTGTTTGCTAAGCAGTCTTCTGTGCTAAGACACCATCCGGCACTGGAAGACAGCCACCGATTCAAGCAATATGCATGATGGTGTCTTATGGCTGAAGACTGCTTAGTGAATATGGGCCGGTGGGCCTTGAAAGCCCCTTTAAGAGCAAAGAGATTCATATTTGT
Source organism: Ascaphus truei (assembly GCF_040206685.1). Taxonomy (NCBI): domain Eukaryota; kingdom Metazoa; phylum Chordata; class Amphibia; order Anura; family Ascaphidae; genus Ascaphus; species Ascaphus truei. The sequence goes on along the minus strand of NC_134494.1, from coordinate 21,868,035 downwards.
AATATTAAGAGGTTAACTCCTCAGTCCCTCCTAACAAAAAGATACAGGAAAGAAAAGTATTTCATCTACAATCCATATCCTAATTTGTAATTTATATATATATATATTTGGCATTTGTTGGTTTAACTTATATAACAAACATTAGGCTACGGCCCCAGTGCTCACGGCTGCACGCGCGCTGTTGCGTCTGGCGCCCGTTTCAGCCGCGGTATGCGGTTGAAGAGCAGTAAATCCGACGGGGGGGGGGGGCGCGGCCACAACGTCACGCGGCTGGTTCGCCCTCATTGGCTGAATCTTGTCTTTTGGCCAAGGTGGTCCCGCATCGCAGCTTGTGCGCGCACGCACACACGCCGGCTGGGGCCGGCCCCATAGAGGGCTGTGCCTTGTTTGCGGCACGCATGCCATAGTGCGCACCACAGCAGCCACTGGGGACCTGGCCCTGGGGTCATCATATCAGCGCTGCTCCATTAATGTGTGTACAGTTGCATGAAACATAGAAACATGTTCTTACATCTAAATTGAAGACAAAAACCCGCTATGAAATGGACATGTTCTTACATCTGATGCACATTGTTAAAAGCCAGAGAGTTGCATCACTTTAAACCTGGCCGATGTGGGGGGAGAAGAAGTGAGACGCAGAGACGCACAGGTTGATATATAGAAACGTAACAAGGAGACCTAGAATTTGACCTCAGATATGACCCACTGGGCCCACCTATTCTGCCCGTTTTCTCATCAGCTGCAAGACCTTATTGGATTCTTTGCTTTCTTTTCATATTTAGGGAGGCCTTCTCTCTATCTCAAGCAGTGTTGAATTCCCTTGCTGTATTAAACGTGACCACCTCTCTTTGGGGGCTGTTCCATGAACCCACCGCCCTTTCTGTGGGACGTATTGTAATGTGTGGGTCCTGTAACTTCTCCCTAACTCCCCTTTTTGACACTTACCTTCAGCAGTTGATGCACATGGGGCAACATTGGAGCAAAGACCTAAATGCATTGACACTAAGAGCGGGTCTATGGATCAAGGTAATTTTGGAGCAAAACTGGGACATTGTCACTTTCCACTTATGTATCAAAGAATTTTGCGCCGATTTTTCCTCCTCTGCCCCAGCATTCTCCATAGGGAGTGTCAGTAGGAGGAGTTGGGTTACAGGTGCACACATTATAATAAGATGCATCACATTCTGCGTCATTCCTTTTCCCTTTGCCGCACAATCTTCCATATCTGAAGTGGCGCAAGTCTAAAATGCTGCATCAGCTGTTAGAAACTGGTCTTTTATATGCCGCAGCTGGGCTCCAGATCCGTGCGTCTGAACACACTTATCTCAACATTTATACATAGACCGTTCTGTGCGTTATTGTTGCTCCAAAATTGCATTAGTACCAAGACCGCATTGTATCGAGACCATCAGTGTGTGTGTGTGTAACCCCTGCTTGGGATTATGAGGACCTTAAAGGGTTAACCGAATTAGTTCATATAGAGTAAGTCACGTCCACTTCTGTATGGTGACAGTAAGATCACAGGAGGTCCTATATAGTGAGGGGGAAGGTGCAGGAACTCGGGTCCCATTGTGTATAATGTAAATAAGTTAGTGTCTAGATGATTCTATAATGGGGCAAGTATCCCCTTTCTTGTTTTGTAGATAGGGACAGTGAGCTAGTGTCCATGGAAAAGGCTCTCCTAGCTCAGATAGAGAAAGCATATGCCCAGGTGGGGTTCCACGAAGTATAACCCCAAGGCATAGCACAATCTGCCCAGCCAGATTGTCCCTAGCCAACCCAGAAGGCCACGAGGTGGCATTGAGTACCCGAGATGGGGATACTGATTTCACTACGAGAGGAGAGAGAGTAAGCCCCAGAAGGGGTCCCCAGGGGATGGAGCAATACAGGAAAGGGATCAGTTAGGTAACACAGGATGGGTGAAGTCTCGGCATCTCCCTAGCAGGCGGAGATCAAGGGCAGCTGAGGAAGAGAAAGGAAACAGTACAAACAGTAGAGCCATCAGACACTGTACAGGTTGTAAAGTGTATATTGTGACTGAGCCTTTATCAACGGCGGGTAATAAAGCTCCTGTTTGTATGAATAAAGTTCCTGGCGCCCTTCATTGCATCATCAACGTCCAGTCTGCACGAAGCCAGCACCCTGACAAGGTAACAAAGACATTTTTTCGTAGTAAAATTCGCTGTCAGGCCCTTTATTCAAAAAGCTGTAAAGCCGCATCCCAGTGCTGATAAGGAACTCTGCTGCATTCAAAGGAATGGGTCTGAAATCTTCTCCAGCCCAGGGAAGCAGCTACACATTGAAATGGGACCTTATTGAGGCGTTTTTAATATGCGTCTATGAGCGTCAGCCTATTGTGGTAATTGTTACTTGTGTTCCCCAGCTTGTGATATGAGGGAGTGGTTAAAGGAGGGGTTAGCAGGCACAAATATTATAACAGGGCGTGCATCAGGGGGCAGTGGGGGCGTAATTTATTTAAAGCAAAATTCTTCCTCGAACTGCGGCAAACGCAAGACTCTTGTTTACCGAGCCTCTTACACAAGCCAAAACAATACAATGCGTTGCAGGTCTCTCCGGCAGCATAAATATAATATATATTTGTTGTAACATTTTGTCCCCAGTATACCTATCCCTGCCAATGCTCCAGGTGTGTGTAATACAGATCACAGTGGGCTGTACACTGCTTCATGCAGTTTCTGTTCCTGCCAGTAGCCAGCAGCATGTGGATGTGAGAGAGGAGACAGCACCCAGGGAAGAGGGAGAGACAGAGAGAGAGGCTGGTTCCTTGTAAAGATCCTCATTCATTGACACTCTGAGGTGCACACAGGAGCTCCCAAAGCCACCTGCAGCCCCCTCTGCTCCTCTCCGCACAGGAGTCTGCTTACTGGAGAGAAGGACACGAGAGACCCCAGAAGTGGCATCTCAGCCTTGCCTTACCTTCCCCCCCCCTCCCCTCCCCTCACCTCACAACCCCTCTCACAGGCTGTCTTTGTGTTTTCCTGGGACGTATAAAGGGAAGGAAAGAGCAGAGGGATCCGCGGAGGAGCAGAGGCAGGCAGGAAGATGCACATTAACCAAGAGGCTTCCAGCAGCAAAGGTAAGAGTGCTGGGTATCTCTGCCCTCTGGGCACAGGGCTTTGTCCTTGTGCACAGCTGCTGCTGAGATGCTGGAGCCCTGGCCATGCTATGACAAGGGGGCACACCTCACAGCCTACCACCGTGCCCATGCCGGGTGCCTGTCCTTGCAGGTTGCTGGCAGCTCCCTCTGTGCTCTGAATATGTGACTCTGTGACCCGAGTAGAGTTCAGGGCTCCCATGGCTCTGAATGTCCCCTCATTAGGAATGGCCCTGAATGTCCCCTATCCTGGGTGTTTGGGGATGCTGTGGTGTGGATGTCAGGTCTCTGAAACGGGATCAGGTCTGGCACTCTCGGCTACTGCCTTTTTACTCTTGATCCTGGTTGTTGGTTTCAATGCTCTGGTTTAGGGTTAGACACTGGATAGGTTTAAGGCTCCCTGTGGGTTTGTAGTGTGACAATGAACATTTGTAGAGCTTCATGTTGGTTAGGATTTTGACATGTGAGCAGGTTTAGGGTCCCTGTGGGTATTAGGTTTTCACACATAAGCAAATTTAGTCCCTTTGGGTTTAGAGTTTTTACACTGCGCCGGTTTAGGGTCCCTTGAAGCGTAGGGTTTGACACTGGGCATGTTAAGCCTCCTACTGTCAGTGGGGTTTCTCTGTTTTGCTCTGTACTCGGAAGCAGTCTCACGGTTGTTCCTGCTGCTTCTCTCTCCCAGGTGCAGTCACCTGAATCACAACCTGGGCTTGTGCCAGGGTGGGAGTGTGCTGACAGGTCAACCCCCACCCCTTTTCCACTCAGAGGTGTGACCTGAGGACACAGAAGGAATAGAGCCCCTCTAGCCACCCCCAGATTCCTATTCAACGGTGTGCACCACCCTGCCTGTTAACACTCTGTTTACTCCGTTTTGCCTTTTGTTCTCAACCTACTCCTTTTCTCCTCTGCTCTTGTGCCCATCCTTCTTTTAGCTCCACCTGCCCCCTCCTCCTCACATTCTCCTCTCCTTCCCGTGCTCCCCCCCCCCTCTTTCTGTACTTTCCACCTGTTCCTTCTCCTTCTCTCCTTTCCACCTGCCCCCACTCCTTCTCTCTTCTCACCTGCTCCCCTTATCTCCTTCAACCTGCCCCTTATTTCACTCTGCACCTGCTATCTTCCTTCTCTCTACCTGCCTCCTTTTCGTTCACTCTGTCTTTACCTCCTTCTCATTTCATCCTCTCAAGCTGCCCCTCTCTACCTTGACCCTCCTCTTCTGTAGCTTCATCCTCCCCTCTAGCTGCCCCATCTTCCTCTCTAGTTTCACCCTTCATCTCTCTACCTGACTCATTCTCCTTTCTAGCTTCACTTTCCTGCTCTCTAGCTGCCCTCGTCCTCCTCCTCTTCTCAAGCTGCCCTCGTCCTCCTCCTTTCTAGCTGCCGTCATCCTGCTGTCATCCTCCTCCTCTTCCCTAGCTGCCCTTATCCTCCTCCTTCTCCCTAGCTGCCCTTGTCCCCCTCCTCCTCTCTAGCGACCCTTATCCTCCTCCTCCTCCTCTCTAGCTGCCCTAGTCCTCCTCCTCCTCTCTAGCTGCCCTCCTAATCCTCTCTAGCTGCCCTCATCCTCCTCTTCTGTAGCTGCCCTCATCCTCCTCTCTAGCTGCCCTCGTCCTCCTCTTCTCTATCAGCCTTCATCCACTCTAGCTGCCCTCCTCCTCCTCCTCGCTATCTGCCCTCCTCCTCCTCCTCTCTAGCTGCCCTCCTCTCTATCTGCCCTCCTCCTCCTCTCTAGTTGCCCATGTCCTCCTCCTCTCTAGCTGCCCTTGTCCTCCTCTCTAGCTGCCCTCCTCCTCCTCTATAGCTGCCCTCCTCCTCCTCTATAGCTGCCCTCCTCCTCTCTAGCTGCCCTTGTCCTCCTCCTCTCTAGCTGCCCTTGTCCTCCTCCTCTCTAGCTGCCCCTGTCCTCCTCCTCTCTAGCTGCCATTGTCCCCCTTCTCTCTAACAGCCCTCATCCTCCTCCTCTCTGGCTGCCCCTGTCCTCCTCTCTAGCTGTCCCTGTCTTCTTCCTCCACCTCTCTAGCTACCCCCCCCTTTTTGTACACCTCTCCCTGTTACACTTTCTTGTTGAGTTTCTCTATGTCTCTCTTCATTCTCGTCTTCCTGTAATCATTTTTCTTCTTCTACTATTTCTCTTCCTGGATTGATCATTCCTTCCTCCCCAGGGAGCTACCGTTGATTAAGGAGAAATGTGCCCTAAATCCCCAGGAACGTGTGACCCAGACGTGGTGGGGTGTTTTATGGGGGAATTTGCACCCTGCAACTTACAGACCCACCCACCCCCTTTTTTTTTTACAGTCAATGAAGGAGCAGATATTGCTCCATTTGTTTTAGCAAGTGATATATGGGGAGAGGTTATATGGAGCAATAGGAGGAGTTATAGGGAGGGGTTATATGAAGCAATAGGAGGAGTTATAGGGAGGGGTTATATGGAGCAATAGGAGGAGTTATAGGGAGTGGTTATATGGTGCAATAGGAGGAGTTATAGGGAGGGGTTAAATGGGGCAATAGGAGGAGTTATAGAGAGCGGTTATATGGGGCAAAAGGAGGAGTTATAGGGAGGGGTTAAATGGGGCAATAGGAGGAGTTATAGGGAGCGGTTATATGGGGCAAAAGGAGGAGTTATAGGGAGGGGTTAAATGGGGCAATAGGAGGAGTTATAGGGAGCGGTTATATGGGGCAAAAGGAGGAGTTATAGGGAGGGGTTAAATGGGGCAATAGGAGGAGTGATAGGAAGCGGTTATATGGAGTAATAGGAGGAGTTATAGGAAGAGGTTATATGAAGCAATAGGAGTTATAGGGAGCGGTTATATGAAGCAATAGGAGGAGTTTTAAGGAAAGGTTATATGAAGCAATAGGAAGAGTTATAGGGAGCGGTTATATGGAGCAATAGGAGGAGTTATAGGGAGCGGTTATATGGGGCAATAGGAGGAGTTATAGGGAGCGTTATATAGATCAATAGGAGGAGTTAAAGGGCGAGGTTATATGGAGCAGTAGGAGGAGGTATAAGGAGCGGTTATATAGAGCAGGGGTGCGAAAACTTCTTGAGATGCGCCCCCCTGCCCGGGAGCCGCAGTGTTCGTGCCCCCTCTCCAATGACGCGGCATCAAATTACGTTGTGGGTCATGTCACGTGACCTCACCACGTCATTTGACGCGAGTGGCGCGTGACATCACATGACCCCGCGGCGTCATTTGACACCACGTTGCCATGGCGACGCGTCGCCGAAGACCCGGCAGAGAGCAGGTAAGTAAGTTACAGAGGCCTCACGCCTTCCCCGGCATTTAATTTAAATGCCGTGGGGAAAAGCGCGGGGCCTCTGTAACCGCCCGCGCCCCCCCTAGAAATTCTCCCGCCCCCCAGTTTGCGCACCGCTAATATAGAGCAATAGCGGGAGTTATAGGGAGGGTTTATATGGAGCAATAGGAGGAGTTATATGGAGCAATAGGGGGAGTTAAAGGGCGAGGTTATATGGAGCAATAGGAAGAGGTATGTCTCTGTCTCTCTCTCTGTTCAGTCGAGTACGACTCTCGGCCACTCTATGGATCAGTGTGCTCCATGTCTTCTGATCTCTCCCGGCTTCTTTCAATTCTGCTATGTTCAGTCCAGTATCTTTCTTGATGGTATCTAGCCAGCAAGTTCTTGCACGGCCTCTTCCTCTTCTACCACCAATCATTCCAAGCATGACATCCTTCTCAAGCGACTTGCCTCACATGATGTGACCAAAGTAGGAGAGCTTTTGCTGTGTTATTTTGGCCCCCAATGAGATTATCGGTTTGGTCCGTTCCAGGACTGCTTGGTTCGTTATTCTGGCTGTCCACAGAATACGTAGCAGACGTCTCCAGCACCACAGTTCAAATGCATCGATCTTTCGCCTATCTGCCTTTCCCAGAGTCCAGGTTTCGCAGCCATAGGGAGCGGTTATAGAGAGCCATAGGAGGAGTTATAGGAAGAGGTTATATGGAGCAATAGGAGGCGTTATAGGAAGAAGAGGAGCTTCTCACCCATATTTAGCACTGAAACACATACTGTGCACGTATACAAGTATTGGCGCTTACAGTCTAGCCTTTCACCTTTGTTAACATGACTCAACCCCTGAGGCACCAGAATGGTTGATCAATAGTTAGGGCTCCTATAAAACTGCCTGGAAAGTGAAATGAAATGCTTAGTTACTGCTCTATTTTACAGTAATTAAAGTGCACTTACACTGACAGTGCTCCTAAATGTCATTTTACATTTCTCTTATTGTTAACCATTTCACTGCCAGAGTTGCCTGGAATCCATCACTAAGCCGGAAACAAGGTGTTAACATTTGAATAACTTCCATTCAACAGTTACCACACCATATAACTCAATATAACCGCTCCATCTAACTGCTCCCTATAACTCCTCCTATTGTGCCATATAACCGCTCCCTATAACTCCTCCTATTGCTCCATATAACCTCTCCCTATAACGCCTCCTATTGCTCCATATAACCTCTCCCTATAAATCCTCCTATTGCTCCATATAACCGCTCCCTATAACTCCTGTTGCTCCATATAACTCCTCCTATTACTCCATATAATCGGTCCCTATAACTCCTCTTACTTCTCCATATAACCTCTCCATATATCCACTCCCCACAGCTCCTATCGCTCCATATGACTGCTTCCTATAACTCCTATTACTCCATGTTACCCCTCCCTATAACTCCCCATTGCGTGTGTATTCATTGTTTTTGAGCACCTAGCTCCTCCCCTTTCTCACCCCCTCTCGGCCCCTCCTTCCCTCGGTCCTGCCCTGTGGAATATGTGAGCTCTCAGTAAATAAATGCCAGTGATTTAGGCTCCAAGTCCCCACGGTTCCTGAGTCTGTTCACACTCTGTGTTTGCTCAGAGAATTCCTTCCGTGCAGAGAGCTGCCTTGCACACACCCACCGACTTAAAATAAACACTGCTTAAAGCAGCACTGCCGCCCACTCCGGCACTTCAACGCGAGTGGCCGGGTAGGTAGCGCGGTCTCAAGGGGCGAACCGTGGGAAAAAGCGACTTGCAGCGTACGAACTGGAAAATGATCGGGCCGGTCAATACTGTTTGCATTCCCTGCGGCTGGAGACTCCGCACTTATGGGGTGCGACGAACGCAGCAGCTTATCTGAAAAATGCACTACCTGTAACATCTTTAACATGCTCCCAATTAGCAAGGCTTTGTGTTACTGTGTAATAAATGAGGTTTGTGTTTTCTCCAGTGAGTTTAACGAAGCATGTAGTGGGGAGAGAGAGATGGGGGGAGAGAGAGAGATGGGGAGAGAGAGAGAGATGGGGAGAGAGAGAGAGATGGGGAGAGAGAGAGAGATGGGGAGAGAGAGAGAGATGGGGAGAGAGAGAGATGGGGAGAGAGAGAGAGATGGGGAGAGAGAGATGGGGAGATGGGGAGAGAGAGAGATGTGGAGAGAGAGAGATGGGGAGAGAGAGAGAGATGGGGAGAGAGAGATGGGGAGAGAGAGAGAGAGAGAGAGAGAGAGGGAGAGATGGGGAGAGAGATGGGGAGAGAGAGAGAGAGAGAGAGAGAGAGAGATGGAGGGAGAGATACAGTAGATGGAGGGAGAGATACAGTAGATGGATGGAGAGATACAGTAGATGGAGGGAGAGAGATGGCTAGAGAGAGATTGCTGGAGAGAGAGGAGAGGGAGTGTTAGAGCGAGAGAGATGGAGAGATAGATAGATAGATAGATAGATAGATAGATAGATAGATAGATAGATAGATGGAGAGATATATTATGGAGAGACAGTGATATAAAGACAGACAGACAGACATAGAGAAGATAGATAGGTGTGTGTGCGTGCGTGCAAAGCAGTGTTGTTGCAGGCTCCTCTGGTAGGCACAGGTGTAATATTATTCTTGTTTTTATATTAGTATATATTAATGTTGCCTGTAGTCAGGAAGTATTACAGTTTATCTGGCGCAGAAGAAAATAGCGTTAATTCATTGCACACATCCCAGGCTCGGAGCTTCACCGTGTGTATAGGAATACAGGTAAAACACGGGGACGAGGAGGGGGAGATTCTCGACCCGTGAGCTTGAAATCTGACTGACTGTAAACATGCAGGAGTACTTCAGCAAAGAGCAGCAGCGAGGACGTGTAAGTGCGTCTGGTGAGAAAATGGTCTTCCATCACCATCCTGTTGATGCCCAGACTGCAGGATGTGTCATTCATTATAATGTAGAAACAATTTGTGTTCTTCACTGGCACAGACCCTGAAGTGGGAGTGGTATGGATATACACACACAGGGGGTGCCCACTCCTCCCCCTTCCCCACCCCGTGTCATCTTCTGCCCCACGGGATCAGTGCGCAGATCATTACACAGACCTGATGCTCTCTGATACATTAGACTCTTTATTTATCTGTAAAAACCCAGGAATAATGATATGAATGTAAAGAGATGCGTGAGAGAGAGAGAGGGAGCTCCCCAGGTACCTAACCCAGATCCTACTCACTGCATCAGCATGCCTGACACATGGAGAGTCACCAAGAGGAAAAGGGGGGAAGAGAAAACAGAGAAAGGGGGGGGGAGGGGTAACATAGGCTTTCATGTCAACCGGGGAGCTCAAAGCTTGCCTGACAGAGAACAGCTTCACAGCATATTGGAGGAGATGGGAAGAAAGGGTGAAGGGAAAAGAGGAGAAGGGAGGAAAGGCAAGAGAGATAAGGTGTGATGGAGGTGAGAGAGGTGTCTGAAGAGAGAGAGAGGGGAATGATGCAGGAGTTATTGGGATATTTTGTGTATGGCAATGCGTACCTGTGTGTGGATATATACGTGTGTATTTCCGTATACTGTTGTAGCAGGGCGCGCTGTGGCATGGAGTGCACATGATTGTCATGTTATTGTGCGTATTTCTGGCTCCTGTTAGTGACACGTGGCTATGACACTTCACACGGACGCTCCGATAGTCCTGTGTGCTCCTGCTGCATCTGCCACTAACACTAACTCAACATTAGCGCCCGGCTCTTCCTTCCTGCGCGCGTTCTGGAGTCATCCTTAACATGCAGTAAATATAACAAACATACACAACACAGCACCAGGTGTATAAAAAAAAACATTCCCACTGAAAGCATTGGGACTTTTTTTTGGCTTTGATGATGATAATAATGCAGTCACGAGACTTTGATATATAGAGCTCAGATCCACAAAAGGGGGCTTCAGCTTGAGCACGCTTTTGTCCCCCGTTCGGATGAAATGTGTGCTAAAGCTTAGCCCCCGTTTGTGGATCTGGGTCATAGGCAAAGATCTTCAGAGGTCTGTGTTGCTAACGGGACTTCCGGTAGTTTCCCTGAGTTTCAAGGGAGTCCACATTGCTAAATATATGCAAAACCAATGGCTATTGGTGATCTCATTAGCACAGGCTTAACACCATGTGATGTTGGCTTCAGATAACATGGCGTTAAGGCTGACGTACCCAAAGGTGGCGTTACTTCCACGCAGGCCCTGAATAGGTGTCTCATTCAAGTTGAAAAAGGGGAGACAGGAGAGGGAAAAGAACCCTTTAAATAATATCATACCATACACTTCTCCAGACCCTGTAAAAGACCTATTTCAGGGTCTGGATAAGGCCGCAAATATAGTGCCCCTGAGGTTTAGACAATGAGGGCGAGCCGCTCACGTGACGACACGGTCACGCCTCCCGATTGCCTCCAGCTAGAGTGCATGTTTTACGCGTGTGACGTCGCGCGCACGCCTCTACTATAATCTTAGCCTAAGAATACCGCCACAGGTACCAGCAGTTTAGGGGATATGCATTGTTAAAGGGATCGCCTCTTTTGCATATCATTAGGACTAACGTCCATTATACTAACGCAAGGGCTCGTTCCCACTGAAACCAGCACTTAGCGCATCGTTAGTGAGCTTTTGAAGTTCCCCGTACGGTATTGGCGCTTTCTGAATCAATAGAACAGACACTCTATCATGTGTGCCATTTATACAATAGGATTCTTTCTTCCGTTGGTCTTATTGCCTTTCTCTCTCGTTCTTTTTCCCACCCTATCTCTCTCGCCCTCACTCCTTTCATCCTACTTTTCTTCCCTTTTTTTTCTCTCTCGTCTCCCTTTTCAGCCCCTATTCAGTATGGCAAGAGGCAACTGCACTGTTAACTTGCGTTACCCCACTTGTCACTATTTTCACTCTTTTTACTCTTCACTGTTGCCCTCCCTTCTCTCCTCTCTCCCTCCCTCCTCTCCTCTCTCCCTCCCTTCTCTCCTCTCTCCATCCCTTCTCTCTTCCCTTCCTCTCTTCTCTCCCTCCCTTCTCTCCTCCCTTGTCTCTTCTCTCTCCCTCCCTTTTCACCTCACTTCCCCTTCTTTCCTCTCTCCCTCTCTTCTCTCCATCCCTTTTCTCATCTTTCCATCCCTTCTCTCCTCTCTCCTCTCTCTCCCTCCCTTGTCTCCTCTCTCTCCTCACACACCCCTTCTTTCCTCTCTCCTCGCACACCCTTTCTTTCCTCTCTCCCTCTCTTCTCCCTCTCCCTCCCTTGTCTCCTCTCTCTCCTCGCACACCCCTTCTTTCCTCTCTCCTCGCACACCCTTTCTTTCCTCTCTCCCTCTCTTCTCCCTCTCCCTCTCCCTCCCTTCTCTCTTCTCCCTCTCCTCTCTCTCCCTCTCTCTCGACAGTTATGGCCTCTCTCTCGACAGTTATGGCCTCTCTCTCTCTCTCTCTCTCTCTCTCTCTCTCTCTCTCTCTCTCTCTCTCTCTCTCTCTCTCCAGTTATGGCCTCTCTCTCTCCCTGCAGACAGTAATGGTAATTCAGTAATTGTCTCCCTCCTCTCCTCCTTTTCCCTCCCCCATCTCCTCTCACTCCCTCCCTCCCTCTCTCCATATTTAGCTCACGGGTTGGTGGTAATCTCAGTTAGACTTCCTATGTAATATTTTTAGTGTTGGATATGCTTGTGCTCTTTGGGATTCAGACATCAGCACTGTGCTCTCTCCCAGTCTCAGTCACATGTTCCAGGGTAACTGCCACCCTGGGTGTAGGAAGTCCGGTCTCACCACTTAAATCTGCATTTCATGTTTGTTTTCAACCTCACTAAAATTTCACGGTGCTCTGACACTGTCCCCCCTCTTCAAGCACTCTTACACTGCCCCTTCTCTCAGCACTCTGACACTATCCTCATTTACAAGCACTCTTACACTGTCCCCCATTACAAGCACTCTTACACTGTCCCCCATTACAAGTGCTCTTACACTGTCCCCATTACAAGTGCTCTTACACTGTCCCCCATTACAAGTGCTCTTACACTGTCCCCCATTACAAGTGCTCTTACACTGTCCCCCATTACAAGTGCTCTTACACTGTCCCCCATTACAAGTGCTCTTACACTGTCCCCCATTACAAGTGCTCTTACACTGTCCCCCATTACAAGTGCTCTTACACTGTCCCCCATTACAAGTGCTCTTACACTGTCCCCCATTACAAGTGCTCTTACACTGTCCCCCATTACAAGTGCTCTTACACTGCCCCCTCTCTCAGCACTCTGACACTATCCTCATTTACAAGTGCTCTTACACTGTCCCCCATTACAAGTGCTCTTACACTGTCCCCCATTACATGTGCTCTTACACTGTCCCCCATTACAAGCGCTCTTACACTGTCCCCCATTACAAGCGCTCTTACACTGTCCCCCATTACAAGCGCTCTTACACTGTCCCCCATTACAAGCGCTCTTACACTGTCCCCCATTACAAGCGCTCTTACACTGTCCCCCATTACAAGCGCTCTTACACTGTCCCCTATTACAAGTGCTCTTACACTGTCCCCCATTACAAGTGCTCTTACACTGTCCCCATTACAAGTGCTCTTACACTGTCCCCATTACAAGTGCTCTTACACTGTCCCCCATTACAAGTGCTCTTACACTGTCCCCCATTACAAGTGCTCTTACACTGTCCCCATTACAAGTGCTCTTACACTGTCCCCCATTACAAGTGCTCTTACACTGACCCATTACAAGCACTCTTACACTGTCCCCCATTACAAGCGCTCTTACACTGTCCCCCATTACAAGCGCTCTTACACTGTCCCCCCATTACAGCACTCTCACACTGTCCCCCCATTACAGTGCTCTTACACTGCCTCCCATCACAAGCACTCTTACACTGTCCCCCATTACAGCACTCTTACACTGTCCCCCATTACAAGCACTCTTACACTATCCCCCATTACAAGCACTCTCACACTGTTCCCCTTTCCCAGCACTCTCACACTGCCCCCATTACAAGCACTCTCACACGATTCCCCTTTCCCAGCACTCTTACACTATCTCCATCTCCCAGTGCTCCCTATAGTGACCTCAAATCAGCACTCTTACACTGTCCCCTGCCCCAGAGCTCGTATACTGCTCCGTGTAGTTTCCTCACACCCCATGCTATAATATGGCTCCCTGTAGCAACCTTATACCCAGCACTCTTACACTGCTCCCTCCTGCAATCTTACACCCAACACTCATATACTGCTCCCTGCAATCTTACACCCAACACTTGTATACTGCTCGGTCATCTTTAATGTGACCCACACTATGTGCACGTTCTAAAATAAAGCTGCAGTGCTCTCGTTTGGGCAGTGAGGAGGCATGGCTGTGCTGGGTGTGGGGGTCTGCCTGGAGAGATGGGTGGAGTGGCTCTGAGCTTCTTCTTGTTCATCTGTATGATGGTGCACGAAAGAGAGAGTATCCCAATAGGAACAAAGCTAGGGACCCCAAGGTACTAACATTAATGGGGCAGTGAAAGTTGCTATGCAGTGATAGCTCCTCACAAGGTCTTCATTGGGCCTCTTTGTGTGATGTATAATGAGAGGCCAGGACGTTTCTCTCACTGGATACATGGGAACCCTCTGTTACACTGATGTATCGGAGACATATGTGACAGATTGCATTGGCTGCTGTCACTCTTGTCCTACAGAACTCCAGGAGCCACTAATATGTTCAGTGAAGTGTGTGCACTTAGTAACATATCTGTGTGTTAGATGAGGGGATTATAGCTCTCACTCTCGTTGTAGTAGGCATTATTATCAGATATTTATATGGTACCGACAGGTGCTGTAGCTAAGCTTGCAAAGTGCGACTGTGATATGGCAACATCTTCCCCATAACAGAAATGTGATATGGCACAGACACTTGTCCATTGTGCAAGGCAGCTCCTGACAGAGCTTTTAGTTGCTGTCTCACTTGTGGCACATAGGTGGAGAGGCTGAGATGGAAAGGCTTGGACTCAAAAGATTGTGAGTGGAGAGGATCAGACTCTAAAGACTGGGAGTGGAGAGGCTCAGATGCCAAATACCAGGAGTAGAGAAGCTCAGACTCTAAAAACTGGGAGTGGGGAGGCTCACGCCTCAGGATGCTGGGAGTGGGGAGGCTCACGCCTCAGGATGCTGGGAGTGGGGAGGCTCACGCCTCAGGATGCTGGGAGTGGGGAGGCTCACGCCTCAGGATGCTGGGAGTGGGGAGGCTCACGCCTCAGGATGCTGGGAGTGGGGAGGCTCACGCCTCAGGATGCTGGAAGTGGGGAGGCTCAGAACTCAGGATGCTGTGAGTGGGGAGGCTGAGACCTCAGGATGAAGGGAGTGGGGAGGCTCAGACCTCAGGATGTAGGGAGTGGGGTGGCTCAGACCTCAGGATGTAGGGAGTGGGGTGGCTCAGACCTCAGGATGCTGGAAGTGGGGAGGCTGAGACCTCAGGATGCATGGAGTGGGGAGGCTCAGACCTCAGGATGCAGGGAGTGGGGAGGCTCAGACCTCAGGATGCTGGAAGTGGGGAGGCTGAGACCTCAGGATGCAGGGAGTGGAGAGGCTCAAACCTCAGGATGCTGGAAGTGGGGAGGCTGAGACCTCAGGATGCAGGGAGTGGGGAGGCTCAGACCTCAGGATGCAGGGAGTGGGGTGGCTCAGACCTCAGGATGCAGGGAGTGGGGAGGCTCAGACCTCAGGATGCTGGAAGTGGGGAGGCTGAGACCTCAGGATGCAGGGAGTGGGGAGGCTCAGACCTCAGGATGCTGGAAGTGGGGAGGCTGAGACCTCAGGATGCAGGGAGTGGGGATGCCGAGACCTTTCAGACTTGTGTAGAAATAAATATTTGTTGTAGCGGTACATGGAATTAAAACTTATTACAGAAACAAATGCAGTGTGAGGTTATATGGTGTACATGTGCTAAGAACAAAGATACTCTTTGATGAGAGAAAGGGGGGGGTGTCTGAGGGCTTTGGCATGTTGAGAGAACAGCAGATGCACTATGGGGTTATACCCTTCAGTGCCACACACAATGGTGAGCTATTGTATAGGCAATTCATCTTCGCAAGTGACCACTGACCTCGGATAAATCATGAGTGGTGACACCTCTACAACAGATTGACTGGTGCTCAACCGATTGGATTTGTTAGGTTTGCATGAGACACTAAAGAGCAGTATTACAGCTTACGGACAGAAGCCCCGAATGCTCCTCCATTTTTTGTGCTGTTCACACAACGCTACCTCCTGGGTTTATTTCTGTGTTTTTTTATTCGTGTAACTGTGTTTTCTTGGCTGGCAGGTATTTTTGTCCTCTGTTCTCCGTTGTTTCTCAGAACTTTCAGCTACCGAGGAACAACTCGGAACCGGAGATCCAAAGCCCAAATTCTACTGGTAGTAACAGTCAGCAACATTGACTTCATTGGAAGGGGACGGTATTTGGTATCTAAGTTCCTAATTGATTGGCTGATAGGCCGGGAAGTTGCCAGGAACCACATATGCCCATCTCATGTATATTCATCCCATGTATGTCCATCTCATGTATGACTATCCATTGTTTGTGACCTGTATCCATTGCATGTGTGGTTGTCCCTTGTATGACCAAATCATGTATGTCCATTTCATGCATGAGTATCCCATGTATGTCCTCTCACATAATACAACCATCTCTGAGGGCTCCAGGGATAGAAGCGATTTACTGCTAAATATCTACTGTACGGGGAGACAGGCTGAGCAGGTTATACTTCAGGATACCCACTGGTTGCTATGGTTAAAATTAAACAAATAAATATGTGGATTACTAATTAAGAAAATATATGTCTGTACATTATAAATATCATTGTTTTGCAACGTGTTTCCTTCTTAAATGCGTGTACGTGCACATCCATGTGTGCACGTGCATTTGTGTGTGTGTGTGTGTGTGTGTGTACAGCAAGTGAGGTGCTGCAGGGGTTAACAGTCATGTTTGTGTGTTGTTTTTTTTGTTGTAATTGATCTATATTCTCACTAATATCACACCACAGCCCCATTACCTCCCATCTGTGTTTCTATCACCGGCTCGCGGTGATTGGATAATGGAAGGCATTGATATGCGAGAGCTGGCAACGCTGCCTCCTAATTACAACTGCAAATAAATGAGAATAAAAGTACATTAGAGGCAATTGTGGAGATCTGCCGGCAATTACGGCTAAAAAACAAACCTCGCAAGCTCCATGCCCTGCCATTGGGTGCCAGGGCTATGAAAAATGCATTATGTTTTGGAAGAAAAAGTCTATTAGGGGCTCAGGGGAGAGATGGACGACGTGATGTGAAGAGTTTGGGTCCTTCTAAAAGCGGAGGGAGGTTTGGGAGAATGACAGGCGAGGGATGTTCAACTAATTGTTGTATGTTTCACTCCGTGTTGGAGGAATCTCCACTACATTGCAACGGCCTACCCAGGACTAGTCCTAGTCCACCTGTCATTGGGTCACTTTGTTTTTACATCGAACTGACCCTTTAACCTATTTAACGTGTTACTGTCATCGGGTCACTTTGGTGTTACGTGGGACTGACTCTAACCCATTAAACATGTCATTGTTATAAGGTGGCTTTGGTCCTATGTGTACTGTAGCTGACCCTGTTATGGTCTCTCCCCAGTACTAAGTTCCCAAGGCTGTGTTGGATGCAAGGAGGTGCCAAGGCCAAGTAATATGATCCAGATCTTACTAATGATTGTGTCCGGGATCTCACCGATGCAACATAAAGAGACCTGCGTTAGGTGCAGCCTGTTGACTACGCTGTGCTGCTCATAGATCTGTCATCCTATGATCTATGTGTGCTCAGTTTTGTGCAGTCAAGGGAATAGCTCGATGCTTAATAAAGCAAAAGGTTAAACTGCATGGACATGTGTCAGTTCACAACCTCAGCAGCTCTTCTGTTACAGTCTGCCTGTTTTATTGCTGGTCCTTTTTTATTCTTCTGTAGAGCCAGATGTGTACACTGCTATTCTACATGCATGAGCAGGGGATCAAACCGATATAATACACGTGAGAAGGGGATGCTGAACCAAACCGCTTACAACCTAACTGCAGGGCATATATACATACAGCACAGGGAGAAGAGCTTACAATCGAATACAGATGGATACCGATACAATACAGGGAGAAGAGCTTGCAATCTTATTCAAGGGAATATAGATACAAGACAGGAGTAACATCTAATACAGGCAACATAAAGATCCAATACAGGGGTACGATCTTCCAGTCTGATGCAGGGGGGTGATCTGTACTGCAGAGGGACACAGATACAAGACGGAGAGAGAAGATTACAATCTGACAGTGGTGGATATCGGTATAATACAGGGTTAAGGAGAAAGTAACATTGAGAGGGTGGACTCCCTGCCCCCTGGACCTTCCATTTGAAACAGTAAAGATGCAGGAGTGAAAGTAAGAGCATTGTGCATATCAGATGGTGAATACACATGGTAGGTAGAGGATGCAGTGATAGGGCAGCACAGTTGTGTTAATGTTGGTACCTGTGATGAACATTGCTTGGGTAGTATAAGTGTGGACGTTGCTTTGCGGGAACTCTTTGTTACTCCGTATGTAAAGTAAAGCTACACTCCTTGGCTGCCAGAGAGGCTTGCAACGCATTGCAAAAAATGGCATTTTAGGCACTTATCAGGTATAGGCAATACAAACTCCTGAGTTATTAGGATCCTAATTAATATTGTGCATTTATACTTGATGCGTGACTGTTACAACTGGTAACACATACTGTATGTACCTCGGGCACGTTCTCTTTACTTTATTGTAGTGTCCTCTATTTTTTTTTTAATGCTTGCTAAAAGAAGAGGTCAATGTTATGTGGCCAGGACAATACAATACCACCAGGTGCTATCCGGAGTGGGGGGGAGGTGAGAGGATAGGGCCAGATATGCCCATCCCTTTTAACATAGTATGACATAGCCCCTTGCTGACACAGAGGCTGTGTTTCCTATGCTGTTTAAGGATAGGATCTTATGACACTTTCAACATGATATATACTGTATGTTGTATGACCTAATTGTAACTGAATGTCCCCTGAATACACACTTACCAGAATGCCCTCCTACTGTCTCTGTACGTTCTTCCTACCTACCAATTAGATTGTAAGTTCCTCAGAGCAGGGACCCCTTTTCCTAAATGTTACTTTTATGTCTGAAGCACTTATTTCCATGACCAGGTATTTATATTATTTGTTATTTATATGATTGTCACGTGTATTACTAATGTGAAGCGATATGTACATTAATGGCGCTATATAAATAAAGACATACATACATACTCAATGGCTTTATAAAAAGTCTCTGTATAAATATCCGCATTGTGTACATTCAGAGTTGGCCTCACAGAATCTGGTGGTTGATGATACTTATTCCTGGGTTTAGAGGTCCTGTCTCGGGGTGTGCATGACTAAGAGTTGCAACAGCATAGGGTATTCAGGTAATGCTTTGGCACCTTGAGCAACCGTCAGCACCTTGGCACACAGTCAGTAGATAAGACAGCTTTGCACCCAGCGTGTAGTGGAGGCCCAGTATTTATAAAGATCACATTGGCACCCAGAGTACACCTATGCTTACAGTGTGAAACATGACATGGCACCCTGTCTGTAAAGATAGCACCTATCTGCCTGTAAAAGAGATGCATATGTACCCAGCCCATACAGAAGGCACCAAGGCACCTAGATTCAAAGCCTGTAAAGACGGCACATATATACCCAGTCAGGATATCTTGGGTCCCTTCCTTTAGTGAGAGAACTTTAACCCAGACCATATACAGGGCATCTAGGCACCCAGCCTGGAGAGAAGGCTCTTCAGCACCCAGCCAATATACATTTGATGTATTTCCGTGCATTTTCAGTAATCAGAATATATAAAAGCCCAGAGTATACATAGAATGCAGACTAGAATCTGCTGTTAGATTCTGTATCATTACAAAGTAAATGAGTACTTCAGTTAATGTGATACCTATATTATTTGGATTAACAATTGATATTATAAAACAAGCTTTTGAGATATATATACAAGACAAATATTACAAGCTATTCTCAACTCTCAACTCTAGTTCAGCACCATGGACAGGGGTGAGGCCTCCGTTATATATTATCCTACTGTACATGGACCCCTTATTCAGAGGCTGACACTCATCCTTCGTCATATTTCAGAAGTATGCTCCATTTAAGTTTCCCTCACAGGCTCAGTGCTGGTGACATCCTTCAGTGCAGCTTATCTGCCACGGGGTTATAAATGTTTGAAATTAAGGGCTGGTCCCAATTCCCTCCCAAGCAACAGTTGCTAAGAGAGTTTCACACCCAGGCTTGGTATTATTGAGGTAATAGATGCCAGCTTCCTTAACGGTGAAAGATATTGACTAATGTGAGAAAGGTAGAAGTGCTAAGAGAGACGTACAGGGACGATGAGCCTGTAGGCTGCATGTAAACTCAGTACAGCTATACAAAAAACGTATAGAACGACATGCGCATGCGCGGCAGGAGCAGAGATGGCAGCCTAACCTGAACGCTCCGAGCCCCGCCGGCATTAAAACCACACAGCGCACCGCAAAACTCAACCAATTCAAAAAAAAAAACTACAGGAGCTGTTGGCCCTACACATCAGGCATACGGACATATGGCGGCCACAAGGAAAAAATCTAAGCAGAAAGTGGACGTGCGCACATATTTTGTGGGAGCAAAGAAAGTGCAGGAGACAGATAGCATGGCGGCATCTGATTCCGACTCCGCTCAGGAGCCAGACCTGACAGCGGTAAGCCAGACGGGAGCCATGAAAAAAGAGATAGCCAAACTCCTTACAGATTTAAAAACCTTCTTTCGTGGGGAGGTGGACACTTTGCGTAAAGACATACTCAGCATTGGAACACGCACCAACGACCTGGAGGAGAAAATGGAGGAAGCTGCCCGCTATCAAACAGAGACAGACTCCAGAGTTACCGCCCTGGAAAGGAAAGTGGCAGACCTGGAGGAACGCAACGAGGACAGCGAGAACAGAGACAGGCGAAACAACCTGAGGATCCGGGGGATACCTGAGGAGATTTTAGACCCTGAGCTCCTCATCAACCGCTGGATGTCATCTATAATGCCAGGAAAAACTGAAGCAGAACTAGTCATGGACAGATGCCATAGGGCACTGAGGGCACGACCACTTCCCAATAATCCTCCCAGGGACATAATCATGAGACTGCACCACTTCACAACAAAAGCGGAAATATGCAAAATTACAAGAGCCACCCCCATAATAAAATTTGAAGACATAGAGATGGCCGTTTACCAGGATATCTCACCGATCACGCTAGCAAGACGACAGGCCCTCCAGCCGATCACCAGGCTGCTCAGGGAAAAAAATGTCCGATATCGCTGGGCTTTTCCCTTCGCCCTGATTGTGCTGCAAAATGGCAGGTCACACGCCATCAAACACATCGCAGATGGTCCTGAGTTCCTCACAAGGCTGGGCCTCCCTAATACCTTACCGCAGCCTGAAGCCATGGACGGTCGTCTACCCCGCCGAACCGAATGGGAGAAAGTGAGACAGCCACCAAAACAAAGACACGCTAAAGCGGGCCCCTCAGGATCTGGATGAAGGCCTCACGAGACGGTCCACAGTTACTCCAGAATAGCCAGTTATTGTTGTTCACCGGTTTAAACTGCACTGTCTACCCTAACACGCTGCGGTCCCATGCAAGAAAGACGCTACAACGCCGCCCCTCGGAGATTCTCTACCCTACTGAGCCGACAAAACCGACAAGGGAGGGGGGGGAGATTAAGTAAAGAAAAGACGCGGCAAAAGTTCTTCCCTCTCTTTTTTCTTTCTATCTCGCTCTCCACTTACCAAAATGGCCTCACAAGACGACGGGCGGGAGAATCCGAAAAAGAAGCGCCAATTCAGAATGGCGGAGGACGATCTGGCGCGCACTCGAGCTGAGACGGAGGACTCCGCCCCCGAGAAACACCAGCCTCCTCTGCTACCACCAGCAAGAAATGCGTGCGACACGCAGAGGACGTCGAGAGACAAACTCTCGCGAGCACTCGACACCAAGACTCTGACGTCAGCGAAAGCGTCCAAGTACAAGGGCAAGAACAGCGCCAGGCTGAGAGGCGACGACAGCTACCGGAAGATACACAAAGAGGACCAGAGCTCCCTAGAGGGGTCCGCGCATTCCCCTACTGGGGAGAAAAGCTAAGAATAGCACACAGGGTAGTCACCTAAAGACTTCACCATTGAAAGGTTTAAACTAACCAAAGTTTTCTATTTCAGAGACACAAGTTGAGTTGCAGTTGAGTTCTGTTATAAGTGCATACGCGCTGTTTAATAAAAATTAACGTGTTCGCTGCCGGCGGGGGGGCGGACATCTGCCCTACCTGTTGCCTGTTGGCATGTACCTCTCTGGTTGGACGGTGGCCTTAAGCCACGGCCTAACCAAAGACCTGGGCTTCCGCGACTTCAGTGTCCTCCCACAGCCCTATTTGGGGCACTGGGACGCGCTGGACTCGGAAAAGTGTCCCCGGGCAGCAAACCATGGGTCTTCTCAGACCAAAGTGGTTTTCCTTGTTAATATAACAAGGCTATATGTTCCCTGTCACTCCCCTATGTGTTTCCCTCCCCCCCATCCAGGTATCCCTAGTAGAGACGATTGGGCAACAAAAGGCCTGCAGCTCTATCTCCAACACCCTCCGCAACAACATGAACCGGGTAAGCAGAGAGCACTTGACATCCATGAGAACTCACAACACACACAAAGATGGCTTTAACGTTCATCTCCCAAAATGTAAAGGGATTTAACTCCCCCCGAAAGCGCAGGATAGCTTTCGCTGACTTCAAACGCAAAAACACTGATGTTCTCTTCCTGCAAGAAACACACTACTGTCTTAAAAACAACCCAAAATTCATAGACAAACACTTCAGAAAATTCTACCTAGCCTCAGCCAAGGATAAAAAAAAGGGGGTAGCCATCTTGATCCACAATAGAGTCCCATATGTGCCAGAAAAAATAAAACGTGACCCTGCAGGGAGATATATCATACTAGTAGGCACAATGCAGCAAACCCGGGTTACCTTAGCGTGTGTGTACGCCCCCTGCGATAACAATCCCCAGTTCTTTACAGAATTCTTTCTGAAACTACAAAAATGGGCAAGTGGCAACGTGATATTAGCAGGGGATTTTAACAAAGCCCTCGACCCTCGTATTGATAGATCTCCGAGACAGGAGAAAGGGAAACAGGCAGGAACCAAAGAGCTACTAGAAGGGCTACGAAGGGGAGGCCTGGTGGACATATGGCGAGAACAACACCCTGGCGAACACACATATACATTCTATTCGCACCCACACGACAGCTACAGCAGACTTGACCACTTCTTTGTATCGGGTAGAATGGTCCCACAAATCTCCAATACTCTGATTCATGACATTACATGGTCGGATCATGCATCGATCGAGCTACGATGCACACAAATTAGGCAGGTTAGCCCAGGAGCAAACTGGAAACTAAACGAATCCCTTATTAAAATACCGGAATTGGCACAGACAGTTAAAGACGAGATCAGGAATTTTTTTATTACAAACACAGGCACTGTGGATTCCCACACTACACTGTGGGAGGCTCACAAGGCCACAATAAGAGGAACTTTGATTAGCCTCGCAGCAAGACGCAAAAGACAAAGGGAGGCGAAATTGACACAACTATATAAGAGGTTACATGAGCTCTCTGCACTACATAGCCGATCAGGCGGAGAGGACATCCTTAAGGAGTTGAAAGATGTAAGAATTGAGCTTAATCTCCTCCTCACATCCCAGGCCGAGAGAGATATCAGTTGGACTAAGCGGAAATTCTTTGAAAAAGCCAATAAGCCGGACACTATGTTAGCAAACAGGATCCGTAATAGGCAGCCGAGTTATAACATACAAAACATAAAAACAAAAACAGGAGAGTTGACCTCCAACCCCAAACGCATAGTGGAAGAGTTTAGGCTTTATTATGAACAGCTATATAATGGGGAGAAAGTATCACAAAATCCAAAAACAAAAAAACTTTTACAGTCCTTCCTAGACGAAGCGGCCTTACCAGAGGTGAGCAGGCTGGAGAATGAGGCAGTTCAATCTGACTTCACGTTAGAAGAACTGACAGCGGTAATCAAACATCTCAAACCCTCTAAGGCCCCAGGCCCAGACGGGTTTTCAAACCTATATTACAAGAAATTTATAGGGGTGCTAGCGCCACACATGCTCAAATTATTCAATGGAGTTCTAGCGGGAGAACCCTTCTCGGACCAGATGCTTCAGGCGTCGATATCCATAATTTATAAAAAGGACAAAGATCCTACAAATTGCCAAAGCTACAGGCCAATATCCTTAATCAATTCGGACGTAAAAATTTACTCCAAATTATTGGCCAATAGATTGAGTACGATCCTGCCACGGCTTATACACCCAGACCAAGTTGGCTTCATTAGAGACAGACAAGCGGCCGATAATACAAGAAAGATAATTGATATTATTAACTACATTAACGCCAACGGGATCCATGGAGTGATTCTAAGCTTAGACGCAGAAAAGGCCTTTGACAGGATCGACTGGCCATATATGGAGTCCACGCTTGAGGCATTCGGGTTCGAGAACAAAATTATAAGGGCAATAAAAGCATTATACACTACCCCGACCGCCAGGGTGTTACATCAAGGCTTCCCATCAGATCTGTTTAAAATTAAAAGCGGTACCAGACAGGGATGCCCACTTTCTCCCCTGTTGTTCGCCCTATGCATGGAACCGCTGGCAGCACACATGCGGCGCAATCCAGATATTACGGGAGTGCAAATAGGTTCCCAAGAGCATAAAATCGCGCTATATGCAGATGATATTATATTATCTTTGACAAAACCGCTCACCGCATTACCCAATTTGTTCGCTCTACTGGATAAATTTGGCAGAATCTCCGGATTTAAGATCAATCAATCAAAATCGGAGGCGCTGAGTCTAAATATCCCAAAGGCGACAGAGAAACTAATCGAGATAAATTTTCAGTTTAAATGGCAGACCAGAGCTATAAAATACTTGGGAATTTTTCTAACCAAACATAGCCATAATCTCTACCAGGAGAACTACCCGAGACTTATAAAAACCCTCATAAAGGAACTCAAAGACTGGTCTGCATATGGGATATCCTGGATTGGTAAAATCTTTTGCGTAAAAATGAACCTCCTCCCCAGGATACTATACTTGTTCCAAACTCTTCCGATACCCGTAGTAAGATCATATATTATAGAACTGCAGAAAGCAGTCACAAACTTCATTTGGAAAAACAAAAAACCACGGGTAAAAAGGTCAATCATGCAAAGGCCTAAGGAAACTGGGGGACTGGCAGTGCCGTGCTTGATGGCTTACTACAAAGCGGCCCAACTATGCCAAATTACACAATGGCACGGGGTTCCGGAGCAAAGGCAATGGGTGGCACTGGAGAGAGAGGCTTGCGCCCCGCTGGAACTGAAAGACCTTATATGGTACCCTAAATCCAGACTAAAAGATCTCAAGAACCCGCTTCCCTCGGTGCTGAGCTCTCTCTCGGTCTGGGAGACGGTTAAACATAGTCACTCACTAACCTCAAAACACACCCTAATGACTCCCCTTTATGGAAATCCGGATTTTGCTCCGGGGTTAACCGACAGAAATTTCACACTCTGGCAAAAAGGGGGATTAAGCAGACTAAAGGACCTGGAGGGTAGAGACACAATCAAAACATTCGCTAATCTACAGTCAGAAACGGACATACCTAATACAGAATTTCTTGGATACCTCCAGGTCCGGGCATTCTATACCAAACACCCAAATAGACCACCCCTAACCAATTTTGAAAAGCTCTGTGATCGGGGAACCGATACACGGGGACTCATATCTGCTCTGTATAAAGTGGTGGCCAACACAGACTCCGGTGACGCACACAGACCAAGCTTCATGACACAATGGGAGACTGATCTGAATGGACCGCTAGAAGACAAAGACTGGGAAGCGATTTTTAAAGCTGCGGCTAGCAGTTCGATCTGTACGACGCTGAAGGAGAACTCATATAAAGTATTATTACGGTGGTACCTCACCCCAGTTAGACTGGCAAAATTTGTCGCGGGCGCTTCCCCGCTCTGTCCTAGGAAGTGCGGGGAACGGGGAGATCTGGTACACATGCTGTGGTCTTGTCCGCGAATCATTCCCATTTGGACTCAAATTAGAGATTGGCTACAAAGGGTTTTCTTGGGCCTCAAAATTCGACTAGATCCTTGGGTTTTCCTACTAGGTAAGCCCACAGAAGAGGTGTCTAGATCGGGAAACAAACTTATAGCACATTTTGCTACGGCAATGAGGTGCGAGACCGCAGCACTGTGGAATCAGGATGCAATTCCATCAATAGATAAAATTCGGAATAGAATCTGGTTCGCTTGCCAGATGGAAAAGTTGACAAGTCTAGTCAACGACACTGGCCCAAATTTCCAAAAAGTCTGGTCATTATGGCTGGCACAGACCGATATCCCAGGGATGAGCAATGCCGCCATCTGGCTTTGATAGTGGCAGGTGGGTTCTCCTTCGACGGCGGAACAGACATAAGAGAGATAGAACAATAGAGAACCTGACGGACAGGACCAGTTAAGGAGAAATATCCCTTTCCCTGATTATTAAACTAGGTGGGACGTTGGACGAGATAGTAAAGAACACGCAGAAAAGAGCCAGGCCTACGGGAATACGCGGAAAAAGTCTATACTCCACCCAGTCCCCTATGCCCTTCCCCCTAACCCCCTCTTACCACCCCCTTTCAAGTCTCCCCCCCCCCATGTTTGTTTTGATGTTGTATGTCACAATGAAAAACAAGTGACATTACTGTGATACTGGTATGTACTATCATTGAAAAACCCAATAAAAGAAAGTTATAAAAAAAAAAAAAAAAACGTATAGAACAGGAGTTAACTATAGTAATAAATGATGGTGGGAACCGATACACACAAGATTGAAAACCATAAGAATACTTTGGTCCCCAGAGAGACCATCATCAGAAGATACCCTAATGACTGTCTCTCTGGGGACCAAAATTATGTGTACTCGTTCCTACCACAGTTTTCCCTCCACTGTCATTAGTTTCAATCAGCCATAGTATATAGGACACTCTTACATCGTTCTTGTAAGTGCCACCATCTTTTGTCCAGTGTATACAGCTTCTACTCATGATATACAGGTACCTCCTTTATATAAATAGTGTGTGTGTGTACTGTATATATGTATACATGTATGTATATATAAGAAAGATGAGAAGTGCAAAAGTACATAAATATTTATCGGTTTTGCCCGATTATAAGGCAATGTTTAAATTTTTTTCAATAAAGTTAAGTTAAAAAAGTACATACTCGCCTTATAATCGGGCCCGCCCACTTTGCGACCCAATCAGCAGTCGGATGTATGAGGTAGGAGGGTAAAATGGAAGCTCCACTTTGGGGGCCTGAAGCGAGAGAGAGAAAGAAAAGAAAAAAATTCTTTACAGCTATTACTGAAATTAGGGGGTCACCCTATAATCGGGCAAATATGGTAATTGATGAAAGTAGCATTAGACAAATGCTCACTCACAAGGTATCAGATTTAAAATCGCATGGTATATATAACTGGCAGTGAACTTTACCGGACATTCATCCTATTGGTGAAGCTTTAGGATAACATCAGTCATCTGTAGCAGGAAAGTAATAAAACCCCCGGCGTCTTGCACATAAGGCCAGATGGTGTATGGAACAGAGAATTACCGCCCAAATGACGATCCAAAGTGCTTGCCACTGCTGCCGCTATAAGAAAGGAGGAAAGCTCCGGCGTGATGGTGACAAGCAGTAAGAATGCAGAAGTCCACAAACATCATGTGTTGCGTCACGTGCCCCTACACGTTTCATCACGGTGAAAGGTGACGGACACTCACACTGAGACAGATGGCGGGCTCGTGGTGACTGCAGAGGATCCGGATCTCAGCACCGCGAAGATGGAAAACACCGCTGCTGTCTCCGGTGGGCTCCGTCACAGCTTGCCAGCAAACACGCGCAGGATGACCTGTCGTGACCTCTACGCGTTTCGCACCACGTGCTTCGTCAGGGTCATCCTGCGCATGTTTGCTGGCAAGCTGTGACGGAGCCCACAGGAGACAGCAGCGGTGTTTTCCATCTCCGCGGTGCCGAGATCCGGATCCTCTGCAGTCACCACGAGCCCGCCATCTGTCTCAGTGTGAGTGTCCGTCTCCCCTTGCCAGTTGTTTCATCCTAGGCGGTTTCATTATAAATCGCTAGATAGTTTGTTTTCATGGTTTTTTCATGTTTTATTTCTTATGCATTTTTATTGTAAATTGTATGCTGAGCAGCTTAGGGTTTAGTTAATAATAGAGGTACTCTATGGTGGTACTGAGCTATTTAGCTGCTTAGCCTTCTTCTGAGGTGGGGTTGGATCCCCTCAGTATCTGTGTACATTTTTAATAAATTACCTATCACTAATCCCTGGTGCGCATCTGTGCATTTTTTTATACTTTGTTTTTCAGGGTGTCCTCCCCCCGTTTCAGGGGGGTTCACCTTGAAGTAGGAGCTTTCGGGGAGACGCTCTATGTACATGCTGCAAAAGGACTATCCACATTTCCATACAGCACGAGCGCTGAATATCCTGCTTTTTCTACTTGCAATTAGAAAAGTGTTCGGCAACACCGTGGGGTGGTGATCCCATTTTTTTATATTTCTTCGATGTTCAGGAAATCTGGTACATAGGGGGCAAGTAGTGTATCCAACATCTTGGAACCCACAACTGCATGTCAACATATAGGCAACAAAAATAGTACAGCAGTTGATAAAGCCCTTAACCCAAAATGTTTAGTCATTGGAAAAATAAGTAAATTCTTTCTTCCCATTTAGAAAGGTGTACGTAAT
Source organism: Ascaphus truei (assembly GCF_040206685.1). Classification (NCBI taxonomy): domain Eukaryota; kingdom Metazoa; phylum Chordata; class Amphibia; order Anura; family Ascaphidae; genus Ascaphus; species Ascaphus truei. The sequence goes on along the minus strand of NC_134494.1, from coordinate 21,839,728 downwards.
GCATCTAGCTCCGTTGCATCTAAAAGTGCCAGAAGGTTTAGTATTAAGAAAACAAGTGGAATCGTTTCTGCCTCAATTTGCTGGGAGCGAATATGTTTTTAAATGATTGGCTCTCCAATAGGTGACAAAGGGAACTTTGCTCAAATGTTCACTTACTACTGGATCTCCAGTGAGTATGTTCCAGTGCTTGCCCAAAATACCCTCAACTGCCCTAGCTGTATCTTGTGGTGAAAATTTTTTGATCACTCATCGACACCCACCCCCCCAGTGTGAGAGGCCCACCTTTCCCTGCTGGCTTTAGATTATTTTAACAAGGCCTCTCTATCCAACTTAGACGCTCAGTCAATAACATTCAGTTCATAACCCTTTTCCATAAATGTAGCCCTTAATAGACCTGTCTGAGAGCAAAAGTTCTCATCAGAGGGACGGTTACACCTCAGACGATTGAGCTGACTGTATGAAATGCTATTGAGTCATCTCCTATAATGGTTGCTGTCAGCATGTATGTAGCTGTTGGTTTATATTGATTTAATAAGCACATCAGTTTTAATATTTAATTCTGAATGAATAGAAAGCAATACATCTAAAACAAACAATCCACAATGTGTGTGTGAAAACCAAACCCAAGGTGTTGGCGTTAAAGTGAGATATTAAATCATAAATGTTACATATTTCACTGTCCCAAATAATAAGTATGTCATCTATGAAACGGCCATAGTACACGGGGCCCGCCCTGAGTGGGTAGTTAGTCCAGACCTGGCTTTCCTCCCAAAAACCCATGGATGTGTTTGCATAACTGGGAGCGAACCTGGGACCCATGGCCGTTCCACACATCTGTGTATAAAAACGATGTTCAAATAGAAAATAATTATGTGTCAATATAAATGTTCTAATAGAAAGAATACATTGTTTGTGTAGAGTGGACATGGATCTGTCCAAGCCCAAAACATACTTGACCGCTGCAAGGCCCTTAACATCCTCACTGCATGTATATAGTGATTGGATGTCACAGGTAACCCAAATATATGTGGTCTTCCACCTGATCCCTGATTGATGACATGCAAGGTATCCCTAATGTGTGATGCCAACTTGCTGACAATTTCACATTTTAAATCTAAGACCTTGTGAGTGAGCATTTGTCTATCGCTACTGTTATCCGTGAAATATTTTTGGATTTTATCACACTATGGAGCATGCGCTTTTTTTTTTAAAGAAATCTTCTTGCTTTAGTTCATCCTTGGAAAAGCCCCTGACTCTTAACTCCATTGGAGAGTTATCTGCAAATTCCTTCATGTATCCACCAGTCATCTGTGGACTCTTTTTTTTGGAGTGTTTGTGCACTATTCACTTTCATTTTTTTCTATTTGGTGCCAAGCGTTATTTGTGTGTGCATGTATGTATGTATGTATGTGTGTGTGTGTGTATATGTGTGTATATATATATATATATAGCCACAGAATGGTATCATCTATTTATTTTTTGATTATTGAAGCTCGGCTAACACGGTACTGATACCTCTACATGTATATATTTATATATATATATATATATATATTTTTTTTTTTTAATCTATTCACTTTATATTTGAATATATGATATACGCCCAGTTCACGCGTAGAATGTATGAGTGGCATGTCTATACATAGAGGGTCATTAACATGGGATAGTGCCAATCTCGCTACGATTGCTTGGACTTTTCCATTGAAGTCGATAGAAGTTTTTGTGTGGAAATGCTTTGATGAGCATTATCACAGTTTAATGAATAACCTCCAGAGGGTACAGTATACAACCTATTCAATATCTCTTTATACACAGAGAATATACAGATAAATACTGTAGCCAACACACAAACACCCAACCTGTGCATATGCACAAATACAAATATCCCTAATATATACTGATTATATATTATACAGCGTACCCCAGCCTATAAATACTGTATCACACATGGTCATCCTGCCTCTTTACAGAATACACTGTCTGTATACATGGATAATCACCATATATACAGAATTACACATGCTGTTCACTTCCTACAGTATACTGTATACACAATACACAGGGATTCTGCCTTTACATGTAATAATATACATATATCATCATCATGTTCATTCCTTGTCTCCCCAATGCTGGATGAAAGCCTCTCCAATGCACTTCCACATATTGCAGTTGCAAGTCTCTCTTTTCCACGTTGCTCCAAAAAAATGTTCTGATTTCATCCTCCCATCGTACTTTTGGTCGTCGTCTTGGTCTTTTAATCTGCCTTGGAATCCAGTTGAGTGCCATTTTTGTCCAATGACGGTAATTCCTTCTTGCCATATATCCAGCTCACTTCCCTTTTTAATGTCTTCACCGCTGTGATGATATCACAGACTTTTGTTTGGTTTCAAAACCCATTCATTCTTTTTCCTGTCTGATCGGATAATACCCAGCATACATCTCCCCAAAATTCTTAACGTTGTCTGAAGCTTTTACATTTTCTTTGCATTTAGCATCCAAGTTTCACATCTGTACATCAGCACGGGCAGAATACACTCGTCAAACACTTTCTTCTTATACAGTACAGTACAGTACATACACAATACACAGGGATCCTACCATATACTATACATATCCTACAGTATATGGACATGCCTCCTACATGCCTCCTACATACACAATACAAGTTGATCCTGCCTGTATATATAATACATGTGCATCCCTCCTATAAACACAATACAGTGATTCTGGCTGTATATACTGCACAACACATTTCCTTCTACATACACAGTGATTCTTTCTGTATACAAAATATACAGTGATTCATACTATACACACACACACATCCCTCTTAGATACTACAGTACTATATATATATATCCTATATACAAAATACACAGTTTCTGTCTGTGTATATATAATACATGGACATCCCCTATATACACAATATACAGTAATTCATACCATACACACACACATACATATATATATATATATATATATATATATATATATATATATATATATATATTAGAGAAAAAGAGAAAAGAAGCGCCCGATCCTTGTGTAAAATCAGATGAACAAAGTTTTAATATCTCATGGACAAGACAAATGCACACTTACAATTTGTCTGATAAAATAAAGCATGTTATGGGACCTGCCCATGCACCAACTGAGGACTCCTCGGTCTCTTCTTTGTGTGTGAGTGTCAGTATTGGCTCCAAAAAGGATGTTGCTGTCAGCTGCTGTCTCCAGGGGAGTAATCCTTAGTGTTTGTGAGCACTCAATCTCCACATGCAGCCGCCATTTAGCCTTTCTTCTCACACTTGAAACCGGAAAAAAATCTTCAGGCAAGTCCTTGCCTCCTCACGCTGGTGCTGGGAGCTGCCCTGTCACCGTAGGCTCACTGCCAGATATCCCTACACGTTTCTTCCGACTCTGCGGATTTCATCAGGGGATACTGATATATACAGTGGTTGACAAATCACCAAAAAATCTACTCGCCACACAAAAAAATCTACTCGCCACCTAGTACCAAACGTGTGCTGCTTGGACCAATATTTACTCGCCCGGGGGTTAAATCCACTCGCCCGGGGCGAGCAAATGTATAGGTTTGTCGAACACTGCATATATATATATATATATATATATGTATATAAATAAAATCACCACAATTATTAAGGTTATGGTGGGTAAAAAAAGTGACAAAAACCCTCCACAGTAAAGCATAAAGCAACTGTAAATATAACAGTATATTCATTTGCATGTCTTAGACAGGTCTGTAACCATATATATATATATATATATATATATATATATATATATATATATATACACATACACAATACGCAGTGATCATTTCTATATATAATAATACATCCCTCCTGTAGTATAATAAATTGGACATCCAGCGTGCTCATCTGACACAGGATCACTTCAGCAGAAGCTGATTTGCTGTTCTCTGCTCTGAGCTCCGGTTCCCACAATTTAATTAAGAAATCCCTCTCTCTGTCACCGCTCTGTGCCTGCCGAAGTCACCTCGCCCCACGCTGCTTTCTCTCTCACAAGGCCTTCCACTCATGCAGCGCTGCGAGCCTCACAGTCTCCAGGAGCTATAACACCATTATGTGCGGATCAGCGCCTGGATCTCTCGCAACTTGGCCTGTAACGCGTGGGAAAGCAACTTTGGCAGCGAAGGGGTTACAGATATTTCCCCACCCACCCCAGTGGGTGTAACGTACAGTTATTAACCGTGTTCACCACGCGCGCTGCAGGCAGCATCTTATAATTAGGGTGCTATAAATAAAGGGAGCTCTTTCTCCCCTTGCCTCTCACAAAATACTTTTCTTTCGTGTAGTCTACCTAATTGTAGCCTCCCTGTCACCTGCTCTCTCTTCCCAGCTAACTCCTGAGATGTTCCCTTTGTCCTACCTTTCATGTCACCCTGTCTCTTTCTGCTCCTCCTCCTCTCTCTCCCACAAGTGCCCCCCTCCTCTCCCTCCCTGCGCTCTGCCATCCCCTCCCCAACGCCTCTCCATTATTTTCTCGCTCATCTCTTCATGCAGGTTCACACTCTCCCTCCCAATAGCTTATCTCTCTCTTTTTAGCTAGGATGCCAGCCCCTTTAGCCCTAACATGACCGCTGTCCCTTTAACTGTATATTGGCTCTGTCCTATTTAACCATATCATAGCGCCTGTCTCTTTAACCCAACCATGGCCCCTGTCACTTTAACCCCATCATGGCCCCTGTCCTTTTAACCACATCATGGCTTCCATCCCTTTAACCATATCATAACTCATCTCTTGTTAATGCTATAATGCTTCCTCTGCTTTTAACACTAACTTAAGCCCCCTTTGCCTTACCTATCAAGAGGATAGATATCGGGTGCTTTAATATATCCGGAATAAGATCATTCACAAAATGTCCAATGTATAAAGTAGACAGAACAAGAACAGCTCATGCATGGAGTGGGTCATCTAATATAGACAAAATGGTGAGATGTCTCATACGAAAAATATCAAACCTTCGTGAAGGACACACACAGATAGTAACCCACCCTGATGCACCCTCATTGGAGGTAAAGAATATAAGCAGTTACTGTAACTGAGACAATAATACTCACATTGCTTCTCACATGGAATGTATGTCTTAGAAATATACTTCAAGTCCTTACCCACTCCTAGAGCATCTTGACATCTTATATGGCGTGACCAGCTGCAAGTAGAAAGGTCCAGGTGGATAAAAAAAAGAGTAATAACATCACCCACAGGAGGTGTGGGAATGGAGGGCTTCCTACACCTCCTGTTGGTGATGTTATCGCTTAAATAAAACTTTTTTATTTTTCTAAACCTGGCTCCCTTGGCAGTGCGCTGCGGTTCTCTTTTTTTCCCTTTGCCTTACCTACCCTGTGCCTCTTTCAGATAATAATTGAGACATTGGCCTGTAGTCAATATATATTGAGAGGCGGTGATCATCTCCTTAGCAATGTGCTATTTTTCTTTTAATGCAGCGATCATAGCCAAAATTGAAATTGATTTTTTCAAACAGTATTAGCTGAATAGCTCTATTTTAAACTCAAATAACCCAACCCCCTCTTCCTGAGAAACGTACAGTTTTAGGTATTGGTGCACTTCCTGTTTGTTTTTTTAAAGATGGCGGATGTGGTCTTCCAATAGCCAAAGAGTCCTCTGTTGCGGCTTCCTATTGGGCCATGGTGTTGTTTCCCTTTCGATGGGAGGAAAACATACACTAGGTAGTGTACCAAAAACTGTAAGTATCTCGGGAATTGTGGAAGACCCTCCCATAAAATACTGTTAAAATATAAATATATAAAATGCCTTCTCTGCCAGCTTGTCTGTGGAGTATGGACAGAGGTGACATGCTGGCGCACAAATTTGAGTTAGGTGTAATGAGGCATACTTGGGAAGTCTGGATAAAATGTAAAACCAAATTTAAGCTATCAGATACAGGTTCGCAGCTCACCCCGATTCTCAACAATCCTAAAGTCCCCCCGGGATGTGAACCTAAACAATTTGACCAATTCACATCGAAAGGGATCAGAGCGATCGCCGACTTATTGAGCAATGGACGGCTGCTGAGCTTTCAAGAACTGCGCACCAAATACGAAGCACCAGAATTGGGCACCTTCAAATATCTCCAAATTAGGCATTTCCTACAAAAATTGTCCCCAAAACTAGAATTTCCCTCTCTCACAAACTTTGAGATGGTGTGCCAAGTTGCCACTCATCAAAAAGGTCTAATAACAAAAATCTAAGCTGGAATGGAGATACCAGCGGGCCCTCCCGCACATGACTACATGCTCAAATGGGCAGCGGAATTGACAACAGTTATAGACAGAGAGGACTGGGAAGACATATTGGACGCTGCGTCAGGAACTTCCATATGTACCACAACGAAGGAAAATATTTATAAGATTCTGTACCATTGGTACCTGACTCCAGTGAGACTAAAGCAAATCTACCCCCTGGCTTCTGATCTATGTTGGAGAGGCTGCGGACAAAAGGGAGACATGGCCCACATTTGGTGGACATGTCCAAGAATCCAGAAATATTGGCTCAATGTGCAAACTTTAATAGAAGAGGTAACCAACCTCACAATACCCATTGACCCGCTGACCTTCCTACTGGCCAGGCCAATAGAGGAAATTGACCGACCATATTGGAAATTGATATCCTTCATTCTCACTGCGGCGAGATGTGCGGTTGTGTCCTCCTGGAAGAAGGTGTCGCTCCCCTCCCTACAAATGATAAAAAAAGGCTGAACGAAGTCGTGCTAATGGAGAGACTGACTGCTTTCCTTAAGCGCTCAACAGAAGGCTTCTATAAAATCTGGGAGCCTTGACTTACCCACTGACTTCATATAAAAATCACTAAACCAGGCCTTGGTCACAAGAGAAGGCCTCTATTCCAAGTGTACGAGTTCCGGCAACTGGGAGGGGGACCCCTCCCCTCCTTTCCCCCCCTTCCCTCCCCTCCTCCCCCCCTTCCATCCCCTCCTTCCCCCCCTTCCCTCCCCTTCTTCACTCTCCCCTCTCTCCCCCTCTCTTTCTAGCCTCACTCTTGCCGGTCCACTATGTGGGCCTGAGGTCTCGCCTCCTCTGGCGAAGCTCTTTTCTATCCTTAGTACCTTCTAAAAAAGAAAAATCCATGTTGTATTAGGCTACTGTTGCATTTCAATATATGCCTAATAAAAAAGTTTAAAAAAAAAAAATATATAAATATATATACAGTTTTGTGAAAAATAAAGTACACCCTCTTTGAATTCTATGGTTTTACATATCAGGACATAATAACAATCATCTGTTCCTTAGCAGGTCTTAAAATGAGTTAAATACAACCTCAGATGAACAACAACACATGACATATTACACCGTGCCATGATTTATTTAACAAAAATAAAGCCAAAATGGAGAAGCCATGTGTGAAAAAACAAGTATACCTTATGATTCAATAGCTTGTAGAACCACCTTTAGCAGCAATAACTTGAAGTAATCGTTTTCTATATGACTTTATCAGTCTCTCACATCGTTGTGGAGGAATTTTGGCCCACTCATCTTTACAACTTTGCTTCAGTTCATTGAGGTTTGCGGTCATTTATTTATGCACAGCTCTCTTAAGTTCCCGCCACAGCATTTCAATCGTGTTGAGGTCTGGACTTTGACTGGGCCATTGCAACACCTTGATTCTTTTCTTTTTCAGCCATTCTGTTGTAGATTTGCTGGTGTGCTTGGGATCATTGTCCTGTTGCATGACCCAATTTCGGCCAAGCTTTAGCTGTCGGACAGATGGCCTCACATTTGACTCTAAAATACTTTGGTATACAGAGGAGTTCATGGCCGACTCAATGACTGCAAGGTTCCCAGGTCCTGTGGCTGCAAAAACAAGCCCAAACCATCACCCTTCCATCACCGTGCTTGACAGTTGGTATGAGGTGTTTGTGCTGATATGCTGTGTTTGGTTTTCGCCAAACGTGGCGCTGTGCATTATGGCCAAACATCTCCACTTTGGTCTTGTCTGTCCAAAGGACATTGTTCCAGAAGTCTTGTGGTTTGTTCAGATGCAACTTTGCAAACCTAAGCCGTGCTGCCATGTTCTTTTTAGAGAGAAGAGGCTTTCTCCTGGCAACCCTTCCAAACAAACCATACTTGTTAAGTCTTTTTCTAATTGTAATGTCATGAACTTTAACATTTAACATGCTAACTGAGGCCTGTAGAGTC
>NC_134494.1:21801512-21826512 GCF_040206685.1 Ascaphus truei | reverse complement strand
CAGGTTATGAGCCGGTAAAACAAATAAGACAAAGGGGGAGAGAGAGGTGGGATATAAAGTCCTGGGAGAGAAGATGGGCGGGGTGTTCAGATAAGTATGTAAATGTTTCCTGCATATAGTGTAAATAAGATGTAAAATGTTATATTTGAATTCATTAAGGATGTATAAAAAAAATACGCTACATTACTGTAGATATAAACTAAGGACTGTCTTATCTTGTCCCTGATACTTTGCCATCGGGAGGCCATCCTACATTGGATATAAAGTAACACAGGACTGTCTAAACCTGTCCTTGATAATCTGCAGTCAGGAGGATATCCTACATTAGTTATAAACACAGGACTGTCTAAACCTGTCCCTGATAATCTACAGTCCGGGGTTCACCCTACATTAGACATAAATCCAGCACTGTCTGTGCCTGTCCCTGATAATCTTGGTCAGTCCGGTCAGTGTGAATTTGTCAAAACAGAAGGTCAGAGAGCTGACATGTAATATCCCAGCCATTCATGTCTCCCGTGCTGCGTAAACATAATACCCACTGATTTCAGCCGGCGTGGAGAAACCCTTCCTGTAATTATTTTCCACTGACCTTAGCGAGTGTTAACAGAAAGTTACAATGCGTCCATCACCCCCGGCAGGGACGCAACTCTGTGATATAAAAATGCCGTCCGTTCAGGAATCAAAGAGGCGTTAATAGGATGTGAAGCGACTTCTGATATTTACTGAGGGGCTCGTTCTGCTTAGCGATACATGAAGGCTATTTCCATTAACGCCTTCAGCGCCAGAGGAGTCTGACACATGTTCTTACATTTTTTTTATTTATTTTTTTAAAGCTGATTTTTTTTGTAATTGTAATTTTTGTGATTTTTACCCCCTTCAGGTGCCAGCAATGTATTGAAAAGCATATCATGCTAGAAGAATATATGAAATCCCATATGTTTTTCCCAGCCACAAAATACACTTAAGGAATCATCGGGCAGATCTCAGTTGGGGTGTAAAGTCAAACTCTAAAGGCCACTCCTGCAGAAGGGAAGTAAGAGTCCAGAAGAACTGTGTAGAGTTGGTAGCAGGACACCAATATGTACACTGTAGTAGGATAGAGCAGGAGGGTATGTACCCTGTGACAGTATGGGGGAGGGTATGTACCATGTCAAAAAATAGAGGGAGGGGATATATACTATGTGAAAGAATAGAGGGAGGGAGGCCAATACCCTGTGACAGAATAGGAGGGGTTATGTACCTTGTGACAGAATAAAGGGTGGGTGGTATGTACCCTGTGACAGAATAGAAGCTGGGGGGTACATATACTGTGACAGAATAGAGGGAGGGGGGTATGTATCCTGTGACAGAATAGAGAGAGGGAGGTATGTACCCTGTGACAGAATAGAGGGTGGGTGATATGTACCCTGTGATAGAATAGAGGATGGAGGGTACATACCCTGTGACAGAATAGAGGGTGGGGGGTATGTACCCTGTGACAGAATAGAGGGAGGAGGGTACGTACCCTGTGACAGAATAGAGGGTGGGGGGTATGTACCCTGTGACAGAATAGAGGGTGGGGGGTATGTACCCTGTGACAGAATAGAGGGTGGGGAGTACGTACCCTGTGACAGAATCGAGGGTGGAGGGTATGTACCCTATGACAGAATAGAGGGTTGGGGGTTGTAGGCGGACGCTCACAGAGGTATGCTAGGGAGACTGATTATAGTGAAATTAAATAAGGCTTTTATTGCGCCTGTTTCCTTAATATCAGGAAACCATCCAAACAAGGGGTAAACAAAGCTTCTATTCACTTGGGAGTATTTCTAGTGAAATACTATGCAATCCACCACTCCCTTTAGATAAGCATGTCTCCCAGCCCCAAACATATAGCATGAAATAAGCAGGTATAAAAAGTCTCATAAATGAAAGTCTTATCTGTTCCTTGTGGTTTGGAGGGAAAATCTTCTCTGTTCCTGCGTTGCTACCTTTCCTCAGGTTTTGTCAGCATTCAGGTTTAGAAGTTTCCACTGTGTCTTGAAAGCAGCTCTGCTGTTTCTTCTGGCAGGGCTCAAGACTGTTTGTCTCCAAGTTCAGCTCAGGTGTGAGCTAAGGAGTCTCACTTCCTGTCTCAAAAGACAGGCTTTTCTAAGCAATCTAATCAGGCAGGTGGTGTTTGTTAATTGACTACCAGCAGTTAACCACCACACTGCTGGATTAGAGGCACATTACCTGAACAGGGATAACTCCCCTGTTACAGGGGTTCATACCGTGTGACAGAATAGAGGCTGGGGGGCATGTACCCTGTGACAGAATAGAGGGTGGGGGGTACGTACCCTGTGACAGAATAGAGGGTGGGGGTACGTACCCTGTGACAGAATAGAGGGTGGGGGGTATGTACCCTGTGACAGAATAGAGGGTGGGGGGTATGTACCCTGTGACAGAATAGAGGGTGGGGGGTATGTACCCTGTGACAGAATAGAGGGTGGGGGGTACGTACCCTGTGACAGAATAGAGGGTGAGGGTACATACCCGGTGACAGAATAGAGGGTTGGGGGTACATACCCTGTGACAGAATAGAGGGTGGGGGGTACATACCCTGTGACAGAATAGATGGTGGGGAGTACGTACCCTGTGACAGAATAGAGGGAGGAGGGTATGTACCCTGTGATAGAATAGAGGGTGGGTGGTACATACGTACCGTGACAGTATGGTGCTGCTACATAGATGATATTTTCATTCCGTGGACAGGTACCGAAACACAATTCTTCCAATTTGTACAATACCTGAACAGGTCATGATACGATTAAATTCCCAGCAGAATCTGACGCTGGCGCAGTTTACTTTTTGGATGTTAATGTAACCATTCAAAATCAAGTGATTAAAACTGGCATACATACAAATAAACAGTTGTTACATGCAAATAGCTTTCACCTGCATTGATTAATAACAGGTTTCCATATAGTCAATTGGTAAGAGTCAAAACAATTATAAGTGACGAGGAGACTCTGATATCCAGGATGAAACAAATGAGACAACACTTTACAGAGGGGTTTTTAGCAACAAGACACTAGATCAAGCAACAAGATTTGTTAAATCCCACTAAGAAACCATCTAGAGATGGTATGCCATTCGTACATGCGTATATCACACAAGCCAAAAACAGGAGAAAATGTATATTAAAACACTTGTCCATCGTACAGAGTGACCCTCAGATGGGCCACTTGTTTAAAGATAATTCAACATTTTCTTATAGAAGAGCACGTGGTATCAGGGACACTCTTGTGAAAGCCAACACTGTAACACTGTCTAGGCAGACGTTTTTTGAAAATCCCCAAATGTGGGAATTTTCAATACCTAAACTGCGCCCAGTGTAAAGGGATAATTCGGGGTGAATTTCTCTCGCATCCACACACGGGCAAACATTTTAAATCCAGGGTTTCTCTACGTGTATGAGCTCTAGTATACCTCCTGAAATATTCCTGTGGGTTGGTGTAAGTAGGGAAAACTATAAAAGTATTTTAAAAAAGTATAAAAGAAAGAGTTGCACAGCACAAAACCCGATATCGGCAACTCAGATAGTGACACTTCGGTGGCACGCCACTTAAGACTTATGGGCACTCTACAATGCGAAGCCAGGTGGATGTATATTCTCGATACAGTACCCCGGATAGGACTTAGTGAGAGAGTGGAATGAAATTAGTTCACACTAATGTCCCATAACATTGTGGGTGAGGATGGGGGCCAGGTACATTTAGGGTAGTATTTCCCTTCAACATCATATATCCTGTTTTCCCCATGAATGCTAGGGACTCCATCCTTACTATTGGCATCTATTCTACTTTCCCTTTAACAACACGTACGTGGGAAAACCCACTACTACGGGATAAATTTGCCAGTATCTGGGTGCCAGTGTTTCCAGATTATGAGATAGGAGTGTGCCACCTTTCTGTTGGAGGACTAACAGTAAAATCTGCCAGGATGACTGTCGGGCTACTTATTTAGTGCTTAGAATGGTCGGAAGTTTAAAATGTATAGTATTAACTCTTTATCCTATGAAGAGAATACCAAGATAGTGCTGCTATTTACCGATGTTGGTCTACACTCTAGACCACTATTAGCTGCCTCAAAGTGACGGCAGGGCGGAATATCTGGTGGAATTAGGGTTTTATGACAGCTAAACCTAGAGGCTATATGAGATATAAGTACACTGTCAAGCTGTATGCAATACAACCTTAATAATCTACTTTTTATTCTTACCTGCAATATCCATGGATGTGTCAGTGGACTCGTGTATGTAATACCAAATATGTACTCTTCATAAACATGAAAGACTATGCAAACCACATACAGTATGTATGGTTACCACACATCCTTTGATGATTGCATTTGCACTGAACATTGCTACTTTGTAACTCCTATTATACGCAATTAGGCAGATTGTATAGGCACTTGCATGGTAGGATGTCGCTTGTTGCAAAATGATTGATTGCTCCTGTAGTTAATATGGCGCATGGAAGGCACATTGTTTTATGTTATGCTGCTAAGCAACCGCACACGGACGAATGATGACGTGGCTGCACGTGGCGCCCTGTTCGTGCGGGTTGCGTGATTACGTCATCCTCGCACTGTAGTTTTTTCGATGGCGGCGCCCAGCAGTGGGACTTTGGTGGTGGGATCCGGCTGTGAGTGATCCATTTACTATAAAAGGGTCACCTAGGGTTACGTTACACTATATGGGTGGGTTTATCTGAGGAAGAGGCGGTGTCCCATAAACGTTAGATACTGTATCTACTCAAATAATGGATAAAATACACCGCAATGTTTTTTCATTAATAGCACTGTGTGCCTCCATTTTTCCTTTGCTTTGATTGTAGTGCGACGTTGCTTTTGGAGCACCCATGAGTTGATGGAATAGAGCACCGGGATGAATTATATAAGTGAATACTGGTGCTGTTGGAGTGCTACTGGTTTTCTTTTGAATATACCCAGTGATAGAATAGATAGAGAGGGATATATACTTTGTGATCGAATAGAGGAGAGAGGTATGTAAAACACACCTCTTTAACGAAGCATATGGGTGGCTCCGCTGGCTGATACTATACATCTCATATGCACTGACCTTGGCCCCTTGCAGACGCACTTACCAGAACACCTTCCTACTATCTCTGTAAGTTCTCCCCACTTACCACTTAGATTGTAAGCTCTTCGGGGCAGGGACTCCTTTTCCTATTGTTTTGCCTGAAGCGCTTGTTCCCATTGTATTATAATATTACGTCATGTGTATTGTAACGCGCTATGTACCTGGGTGCCACTACATAAATAAAGACTTGCATACATACATACATGTACCCTGTGACAGAGAAAAAGGTGGGGATATGTACTGTTTGATAGTATGGATAGAAGGAGATATGTACCCTGAATAGAGGGATGGGGGTATGTGCCCGCTTATAGGATAGATGAACAGGGAATAGGACAAGATCTTTTCAGATACATCCATTAATAAAATACCTAAAGAAAACTGATTTCATATAAAAAGAAGCGTTACACCAAGGGGGGGGGGGGGGTTGATAATGGAGAGAACATATGAGAAAGGGTTTGTTCACTGGAGAAGCCTCTCTGTGATGGGACAGGGGGGCAGATACCCATTTAAAAGATAGATGGGTGGGAGAGAGAGATTTGGAAACCTACATAGTTTGGGATCAGCTGCTTCAGCCTTCTGACAGTGAATGGGTTAAAACCAAAGAATACAGACAGGGGTGTATGGTTTTAGAGTTCGAAAATGGGGCAGCCGAGCCCTTATCTGCCCTCATTGCATATCTGGTTTTAATGGCTCGTTATCATCATTCTTTGGGTCTGTGAGGCCTGGAGCTCCTGGATGCCATTGTTGGTTTCATCTGGAGAGCAGAGCGAATCTCCCCCCCCCCCCTCCCCACCCCAGGGTGAGATGGGGGGAGAGGGGGGAGCTGTGTAGGAGGGAGATGGAAGGCAGATGACACATCCCTGATTAAGTAGGAGGAATGGGAGCTCAATATGTTCACGGCTGAGAAAAGCACAGCTTTCACTGGGAGCCGGTACAAACTCCCCCCACGCAGCCGGCTGGACAGGAAACACGCTCATTTGGCTAGTTTCCGGCCCGATGGTCGGATTATTGCGCCAGCAGCGCTTGTGTTATCTCCCCTTGGCACTGCTGCGTGCCAGGGCTGTCAGTGGGCTCCGCGCGGCAGCATCCATGGCTAGCATCTGCCTCCTCTTGGACGGCGGCGTTTTTTCACCCCCCCCCCGGCAGGGAGGGCGAGGGGAGGTCTAAAATCATCATAAACCAGGGCTGATGGTTTACAGTGGGAGCAGCCTGTAGGGTCGCCCAGAAAATGTCAGGCCCATATCTACTAAGTGGCGCTCTTTCACAAGACACCTTCCACCACTGGAAGACACCCTATGGACCATGTACTCGAACGGGTTGTAAGGTCTCTTCTGCCATTGGAAGGTGTTTTATGAAATAGCACTGCTTAGTAAATATGGGCTTTAGCGTCTCTGAAGAAATCAATAAGGGTGCTGCAGATTTGTAAGATCCTAACTACCTCTTTGTAGGCGGAAGAGCCTGCAACAATTTGGACTGGTAGCCTTTAGCATCCCTTTCCTGATGTATGTATATCACAGCAGTAATACGCGTGGCAAAATGATTGGAGACATAATGGGAATAAGTGCTACAGACATACAAGTAAACATTAGGAAATGGCATCCGTGTCTCTAAGAGCTTACAATCTAAGTGATATAGTATAAGACGGAAGAAGGAGGGATACGTGAAGGAGAGAGAGGGAGGGTGGGGGAGAATGAAGGAGTCTTGGAGAGAGGAGAGGGAAGGAGTGAGGGAGAGAGAGGAGAAGTCGGGGAGAGAGGGAAGGAGTTGAGGAGAGAGGAGTCGGGGGGAAGAGCAGAGAAGGAGTCGGGGAGAGAGGGAAGGAATTGAGGAGAGAGGAGTCAGGGGGGGAAGAGCAGAGAAGGAGTTGGGGAGAGAACGAGGGAGACAAGGTAGGAAGGAGTCAGGGGAGAGGGGGAGACAAGGTAGGGAAGGAGTCGGGGGGAGAGAGGGAAGGAGACGGGGTAAGGAAGAAGTCGGGGTGAGAGAGGGAAGGAGTCGGGGGGGGAGACAGGGAAGGAGTCGGGGGAGAGAGGGAAGGAGTCAGGGGGGGAGAAAGGGAAGGAGTCGGAGGGGGAGAGAGGGAAGGAGTCGGGGGGGGGGAGAGGGAAGGAGTCGGGGGGGAGAGGGAAGGAGTAGGGGGAGAGAGGGAAGGAGTCGAAGGAGAGAGAGGGAAGGATTCGGTGGGGGAGAAAGGGAAGGAGTCGGAGGGGGAGAGAGGGAAGGAGTCGGGGGGGGGGGAGAGGGAAGGAGTCGGAGGGGGGGAGAGGGAAGGAGTCGGGGGAGAGAGAGGGAAGTAGTCGGGGGAGAGAGAGGGAAGTAGTCGGTGGGAGAGAGGGAAGGATTCGGCGGGGGAGAAAGGGAAGGAGTCGGATGGGGAGAGAGGGAAGGAGTTGGGGGGGGGGAGAGGGAAGGAGTCGGGGGGGGGAGAGGGAAGGAGTCGGGGGAGAGAGAGAGAAGGAGTCGGGGGGAGAGAGAGGGAAGTAGTCGGGGGAGAGAGAGGGAAGTAGTCGGGGGAGAGAGAGGGAAGGAGTTGGTGGGGGAGAAAGGGAAGGAGTCGGAGGGGGAGAGAGGGAAGGATTCGGTGGGGGAGAAAGGGAAGGAGTCGGAGGGGGAGAGAGGGAAAGAGTCGGGGGGGGGGGGAGGGAAGGAGTCGGGGGGGGAGAGGGAAGGAGTCGGGGGAGAGAGAGGGAAGGAGTCGGGGGAGAGAGAGGGAAGTAGTCGGGGGAGAGAGAGGGAAGGAGTCGGGGGGGGGGGAGAGGGAAAGAGTCTTGGGGGAGAGAGGAAAGGAGTCGAGGGAGAGAGAGAGGGAGGGAGCCGGTGGGGAAGAGGGAAGGAGTCGGGGGAGGGGTGGGGGAAGGACCTAGTATTCCTAATATAAGGTGGCCTCAAACGCTCGTCTCTGCCTCTTCCAATGACAGTTACAGGGTCGTCAGTATGATTACTCGCGCTGAGTGACGCCTGCGCCCTGGGGACACTCACAGAGGATGTGGTGACAAACCGGATCAAATCAATCAGTGGCTCCCTCCTCCTGTCCTACCTCATCCTGCTGTACGGAAGCAGGGCAGGTGTATGTGTATATAAACAAACCCATACGCACACTATATATATTAGGGTTATGTTTATCGATTATTCTGAATGTGTATTTCATTCTCCAGAAGCTTTTATGCTTTGGAGACACATTGATATAAAAGAACAGATTACAGTCTATATTTACAAGCCGACGTCCAGCGCTGGGAGACACATTACCGCCCACTGACTTGAATGGTCAGTAAGTGTTTTATGGCAGAACACGGCTTAGTGAATAGGAGTGTAAATCCTATTCGTTCTGTCTGCCTCCTGCGCTTAAATTGCAAGTTCCCACAGACAGGGTTCCCTCTGACGCTTGTCCTACTTCTGTCAGTAACACTTACACTGTATACCCTAGTGCCCGGGATAGATACTCTGTCACTGTCGAATTAAGCGATGATATCCTCAGGGGGTTTATAAAATGGCAACTATTCAGGGTTTTCTATTCAGGAATCCCTGCAGCATGCGCTGGGTATAAAGGCCCTAACATTAGCAGCACATGTTTATTTTAGATGATAAGCTCCTTGGCCCAGCCACCGCCTCCCTACTGTTTCCGCTTGTCTTTAGAAGTATCTATTCTATGTATTGTATACGTATGTGACAAGTATTGTATTCTATGTATTTTTTTTGTTCAACAACGTTATCGCCCTCCCTCCCGCATTGTACTGCACTGCGGAATATGTTGGCGCCATACAAATAAAAGATGATAATCTGCGCTATGTTTGATGGCTGCGGAGATCAGGTCAGCTTAAATTACAAACACGGCATGTACTGACTGGCCAAACAAATAACGAGATGTTGCAAGACTAAGTGCTTTCACTTGATAACAAGCCTGGGGCAAACCTCCTTCACCTCTCCGCTTCCCCCGAGATTCTCATATAATCCCGTTGCGCTGTAAAGCTGCTTCCCCGCGCTAGAGAAGATTTGAGTCCCGTCCGTATGAATGGAGTTAGAACTTCTTCCCCAGCCCTGGGAAGCAGCCCCAGGTAAATTGTAAGCTTTGGTCCTTTATTTGCAAAGTACATGTGGAGCGCGAGTTATTCTAAAGGAAATAAACGTATGGAGCTGCTATGTTACAATCCAGTGTTCCCAGAGAGAAGCAAAACATATTCATCTTCCACAAGATAGAAATAAGTAAAAAACAGTCTGTATATAAATGTGGAGATGTGTTGTTCAGACGCACGGATCCAGTTTTGGAGCAGATCTGCGGAATATATAAGAACAGTTTCTAACATCTGATGCAGAATTTTAGACTTGTGCCACTTCAGGAATAGAGGATTGGGGGCGGGTGGCGGGGGGGGCGTGAGGGGGACACAAATTAAAGGGAAAAAGAATGACGTAGAATGTGATGCATCTTATTATAATGTGCGCACCTGTAACTCCCCCCAACTCCTCCTACTGACACACCCCATGGAGAAAGCTGGGGCAGGCGGGGGAAAATTGGAGCAAAATGCTTTGATACCTAGTGGCAGTGCCTGTTTTTTTCTCTAAAATTGCCTCGATATATAGACCCCTGAGACAGTTAATATAAGGCTAACTGAATCTTTCTAAAGGAGACAATCCCGCTGATTCATTGTTTAAAAATATTTCTATTGACCCGTCACCCGATACGTGGGACTGCCCTTTTACACAGAGACCTTGAGCACCTGTTACATTCCCATACCACTCCAAAAAATCCATTGTGAGCTGATCAGAGCTACAGTATTTATATATAAATATATATATATATATTATATATATAATATATATATATTCATCATACAAATTGAACACCGACATTTCGGCCCCCTGTGGGACCTTCATCAGGTATATGCCCTGATAACAGTACCATAGCACAGGGGGGCTCAACTCCAGTCCTCAAGCCCCCCATACAGGTCAGGTCTCCAGCATATCCCAGCTTCAGCACAGGTGGCTCAATCAGAGACTTAGGCCGCTCTTCTAGTGCAGTCGACGGCGACGCTGACGTCACGCTGCGGTCGCAAGAAAAATCAAATTGAAGTGACTTCCAGCGATCGCGACCAAGCCGTCGTCTCATCGCGTCAAGCCTACTATACGCGCATGTGATGGCGTCAGTACATTTGTTTTGACGCGACATTGCGTCGCATTCACTGTCACCGGCACTATAAATGCAGCCTTAGTCTTCGACTGAGCCTGTGATTGGGCCACCTGTGCTGAAGCAGGGACTGATAAAACCACCTGTGCTGAAGCAGGGACTGATAAAACCACCTGTGCTAAAGCAGGGATATTTTGAAACCCTGACCTGTTGGAGGGGGGGGGGGGGTCCTTAAAGGTTAGAGTTGAGCACCCCTGCCATAGATGACACAAATGTGGGTGTTCAGTTTGGACTTCAATTCAACACCTTTTTGTTCACTACTTACAGTAAGTAAAGCTGCGTCTTCTCCGAGCTTCGTATCGGGTGAGGTATATTGTTTTGATGTATGTATGTTTGTGCTAATAGCTTTTCATGATTTATGTGTGAGTGAGGATATGTGTGTGTATATACACACATATACACACACACATACACACAGTGTACTGTGCCACTTTATTAACAAGTAATACAAGTAATGAATCATTAATAAGAGGAGAAGATATTAGGAGCAGAGCGAGGGAGGGAGGACGGGTGGATGAAGAGGATGTAGGAGAGGATGATTAACAGAATAGGAGGGAGAGATGGAAAAAAAGCATAACACAGTGGATAGATAGAAAGCAGTATGAGAGGAGAGAGAGCAGTGTGTGAGAGGAGGGAGGGAGAGCAGTGTGTGAGAGGAGGGAGAGAGCAGTGTGAGAGGAGGGTGAGAGGAGGGAGAGAGCAGCGTGAGAGGGGAGAGAGGGAGAGAGCAGCGTGAGAGGGAGAGAGCGTGAGAGAGGATGGAGGGAGAGAGCAGCGTGAGAGAGGATGGAGGGAGAGAGCAGCGTGAGAGAGGATGGCGGGAGAGAGCAGCGTGAGAGGGAGGGAGCAGCGTGAGAGAGAGGAGAGAGGAGAGAGGGAGCAGTGTGAGAGAGGAGGGTTGAGAGAGCAGAGCTAGAGAGGAGGGAGGGAGAGAGCAGCATGAGAGGAGGGGGAGAGAGCAGCGTGAGAGAGGAGGGAGGGGGAGGGAGTTGCTGATCTTTATATAAAGTGGTGACTCCCAAACGCACACCTGAAGATGTACCTAATTATTTAAATACCTGATTCTAATTATTCCCTTTAATTTAACTGATAAATCCAGGGTTTCACTTACTTTTGCACGTACCCTGACTCAATTTCTCATTGTTTGTGTAATTCATATATCATTTTGTTTTCTAAAGACATGGGATTGGTTACTATAAAACCTGTTGGATCTTTAAGAAAAGACTGGTTTTCATTCAAGAAGGTTATCATGGAAAAACTATGGAATGTCTATAATTATCATTGGGGTTCACAATCTTTTTCTCGCCTCTGTATATATTTCTCTCTTTCTCTCTGTCTCTCCCCTCTGTTTCTCAATCACACTCAACGTCACATTCACACTCTTTCTCCCTGTCTCAGGAGCTCCCACTCGAGACGTAATTCTGGTCTCCACCATCCTCACCCTGACCCTCAGTGTCACCATCATCATGTGCGGGATCTGCCAGTGGTGCCAGCGCAAACTGGTAAGTGCCCACCACCCCTTTCATGCCCTGTGCCCCCTCCCCCCCCAGAGGTGCCAGCACAAACTGGTAAGTGCCTCCCACCTGTGCCCTCCTCAGCCACTTAGAGGTGCAAGCAATGTACTGTGGAACTCTGTGTGCGCATTGATGTGTATACACAGATATATACATTCTGTGATGTGTGTGTGTGTGTGGGCAGGAGTGGTCAAAGGGGCTTAAGAAACAAGTGGTACTGCCCTGAACCATTTTATTAAGGTCGAGGAAGAGCTGTTCTGGCCATATTTGTATACAATATCTATTTATTTTGTATAAAAGCAGAGAAGTGTATTCTAGTCCATGTTACTTTTAAACAGACAGACAAACCATTAGCTTGTCAGTAATAAAGTAGTTGTCATGTGAGGTTGTAATTGTGTATTTGTGTGTATATACAGTATGTATATATGTATGTATATAAATCCTACCCAGCCTTGAAAATTGCAAAGCCAGTACAACCAGCCTCACACTGATGAGACCCAAAAGGTTGAAACATGTCTGTGAGTGGTTTGACTGTCTTTGCCTCTAATCCTATGCTGTGCTTAAAAGCGGTGGTAACAGCAAGCATTAGCTTATAAGGGTTCCATGTAAAAATGGATTTAAGGCAAAAGGTGACAGTGTGCTCATTTGCATGTCATTTCCCAGAATCCCTTACTGCAGGGGAAGCACTGTATGCTAGGTGATAATGGTGAAAGGCAGGGTTGCAGACCTGTCTAAGACATGTGAATGTGCTCACAAGTGATCTTTTTATTTGCTATATGCTATACGGTGGAGGTTTCTTGTCACCCAAAAATCTACTCGCTGAACCCAAAAATCTACTCGCCACCTAGCTCCGCCCCCAGAAATTGAATAAATTCCTAGTAAGAACTAATAACGTGTTTTTGACATAACAGTTTATTTATTGTATTACATTTATACTTTGCTACAATTAGTCCTTGTTACGTGTGTGTGTGTGTGTTTAAGTGAAAATATCGGATGACCTCACTAATCTAGAAAAAAAAGCCAGATGTGAATGACTAGTTTCCTGAACCCCTTAACCAGTGTCTGGATGCCCCCGCTTCACAATTTTCTAAGGCAGCAATCCCGCCTGGGATCTTACCTGATCTGCAGTCCCCCAATGTCCAGGTACCCTCATTCCAGCAATGTTATATGTTGGAGGGGAGGTGTTCCCTACCTGTCTTCTGGATTTGGGGGGTTTCCGATGTCTCCCATGTGAAGCTTGAGAGTCAGATCTGGAAGAAAGCAGTATAGGTTATTTCGGTGTAGGTATAGAACAGTTAAGATTTATAGGGTAAATAAGATATCCAGATCCAGAGACCAGGGGGGGACATCAGACACAAGGGGGGCCGTCGGACACAAGAGGGTAACATCTAAAAATATTTTTGTATCATATATATATATATATATATATATATATATATATATATATATATATATATATATACACAAAAAATTAACAAAGGGCGCAAATAGGTTGACCAATAAGCGGAAGATGTCCAAGTCAATAACAAAGTTCCAACTTCTTGTAGTTCTAAAACGAATGAAAAGAAGCCACCATAGTGAAGTACTAAAAGGCAATTTTATACGCAATAGAAAACTGGCTACTTACAATGTAGCAGATAAAATCAGGCAGTGTGGATATATGTTATCACACAAACAATCGGAAGGTAATCAGCAACTCCCTCCTGGCTTTGAAATCATCCGTCAGTGGAGCTGCTGCTCCTGTAGTGAAATCCCAGGTTTGTATGCCGTGTTGTTACTCCAGCAGTGGAATCACACGGTCGTGATCCAAATCTCGTGGTCATGACGTCAGACGCCGGTATAGGAATCGGTCCACTAAGAGACCATATGATTCCACCGTCCTGCTGTCTAATCAGAGAGTTGATGTATCATAAAAGAGCACTAGCAAGTAGCAAAAATGTGCACAAAAGGAAGGAGTGGCTCAGCGAGTAAAGAAACTGACTGACACTGAGTTTGAAGCAGGGGAACCTGGGGTAAGCAGGAAGCGCACCGAGGGTAGCGAGACTCACAGATCCTTACACTCCCTAACAAAGTAGACACCGCCACGAAACGTGTAGGAGTGGTGCTGTGCTGCAGTTGTTACGATCGTGGGAAGCGTACGATGAGACCTTTCAGTCCTCCTAAGAATTTCTAAGAACTTTGGGTAAAATCTTCACTTCCGTTTCCGCCACTGTGACATAAACTGCCGGGTGATCTGCAGGCGCCGTGACAGCATGGACACAAAGACGCGAGTGCGACGGAGCGGCCTATAGGCGAGGTCAGATCAGATTCCACACATGCAATTTTTAGGGTCAACCAAACTCGAGTGATTTTATTCTCCACAAAACAGTAACCAAAACATTGAGGCTACTGCCCCTTTAAGGCAAAACATAAATCATAAATTAAATACCCATTCCCATTAGGGAAAATAACTACACTTTGCTGCAGCCCTTTCTCACGACAGCTGGCCAACTAAACTGATTACCAACTCCAAAACATATTAATAATATTAGCAAGACAGAGAACAATATTGGAAGTCTTATCTGATATTGATGCTGATATTGATACTGGTCCGGCGTCTCCGATTTCTCCAGCTGCAAGCTTTGAAGTCTTGCAGCTCACAGGAAGTCTTTTGCCCTTCTTTGTGTGCAGGCTTCTCTGGTGTGTGAGACTTTGGGTTCCTCACGGTTGCCAGGCAAAATCTTCTGGTCAACCAGCCTGGATCCCTGAGGGCGGGAGCTCTGTCTGTAATCCTCCTAACAGACTCCAAACAGGGACAGTGACAGGTTTTCATTTCCTGCCTTTTATACCTTTTCAATTAGGACTTTCACACACCCCCTGCATGAAACCCGACACCAGTGCAGTTTCCTGCCCTGTAAAGGGAGTTTGACCCCTGGACTCCCTTACAGTGAGTGACTGAAATGTTCCGGGAAGTCTGGAGACGGACATCATCCGCAGTTCATGAATAGCTCTATTTTTATACACCCTCTGTAAGGACACAACCTGTTTTTATTGATCATAGATATACTTTTGTTATGTACTTCATTATAGCAGTTTCTGCTTCGGTTTTGTTCACAATATCTAAAGCAGCAATCCCGGCTGGGATCTTACCTGATCCGCAGTCTCTCAATGTCCAGGTACCCTCATTCCCGCAATGTTATACATTGGAGGGGAGGTGTTCCCTACCTGTCTTCTGGGTTAGGGGGGATTCCGATGTCTCCCGTGTGAAGCTTGAGTTAGATCTGGAAGAAAGCAGTATTGGTTATTTCAGTGTAGAATAGGGCAGTTAAGATGTACAGGGTAAATAAGATATCTAGATACAGAGTGTGTGAGAGAGAGTGTGGGTGATAGACACAGAGAGAGGGTGAGCGACAGAGAGAGAGGGTGAGCGACAGAGAGAGAAAGAGAGGGTGAGCGACAGAGAGAGAAAGAGAGGGTGAGCGACAGAGAGAGAAAGAGAGGGTGAGCGACAGAGAGAGAAAGAGAGGGTGAGCGACAGAGAGAGAAAGAGAGGGTGAGCGACAGAGAGAGAAAGAGAGGGTGAGCGACAGAGAGAGAAAGAGAGGGTGAGCGACAGAGAGAGAAATAGAGGGTGAGCGACAGAGAGAGAAAGAGAGGGTGAGCGACAGAGAGAGAGAAAGAGAGGGTGAGCGACAGAGAGAGAGAAAGAGAGGGTGAGTGACAGAGAGAGAGAAAGAGAGGGTGAGCGACAGAGAGAGAAAGAGAGGGTGAGCGACAGAGAGAGAGAAAGAGAGGGTGAGTGACAGAGAGAGAGAAAGAGAGGGTGAGCGACAGACAGACAAAGAGAAGGTGAGAGACAGACAGAGAAAGAGAAGGTGAGAGACAGACAGAGAAAGAGAGGGTGAGAGACAGAGAAAGAGAGGGTGAGAGGCAGACAGAGAAAGAGAGGGTGAGAGGCAGACAGAGAAAGAGAGGGTGAGGTGGGACAGGATGGCAGGGTGAGGGGGTGAGGGAGAGACAGAGTGACGGGGTGACGTGACTGACTGGGTGGGGGGTGGGGTTATTGGGGGTGGGGTGACTGATGGGGTGACTGACTGGATGATTGGTGATTGGGTGGGGGGGTGACTGGCGGGGTGACTGACTGGGTGATTTGGTGGGGGGTTACTTCTGGTGTCCTGCACACACTCTCTCTCTCCCATACACACACACACTCTCTCTCTCTGCCCCATACACACACACACACTGTCTCTCTCTCCCATACACACACACACACACACACACACACACACACACACACACACACACACACACACACACACACACACACACACACACACACACACTGTCTCTCTCTCTCCCATACACACACACTGTCTCTCTCTCTCCCATACACACACACTGTCTCTCTCTCTCCCATACACACACACACACACACACACACACACACACACACACACACACACACACACACACACACACACACACACTGTCTCTCTCTCCCATACACACACACTGTCTCTCTCTCCCATACACACACACACACGCACACAGGGGGAAGGAAGAGAGGAAAGGTCGCAACCGAGCACCACCACCATTGATTTCTCCGCTACCCCCCCCCCCCCCATCTCCCACACTGCGGGCTAACACGGGGACCTGGGGGGACATCCCCGCTCCCATCTCCTTCCCCGTGGGCTGACACGGGGACCGGGGGGGACATCCCCGCTCCCATCTCCTTCCCCGTGGGCTGACACGGGGACCGGGGGGGACATCCCCGCTCCCATCTCCTTCCCCGTGGGCTGACAAGGGGACCGGGAGGAAGAGGGGACCTGGGGGGACAAACCCCGCTCCCATCTCCCGCCCCACGGGCTGACACGGGGACCGGGGGGGGACATCCCCGCTCCCATCTCCCGCCCTGCGGCCTGACACGGGGACCGGGGGGGACATCCCTGCTCCCATCTCCCGCCCTGTGGGCTGACACGGGGACCTGTGGGGACATCCCCGCTCCCATCTCCCGCCTCGCGGGCTGACAAGGGGACCGGGGGGAAGAGGGGACCTGGGGGGACATCCCTGCTCCCATCTCCCACTACGCGGGCTGACATGGGGACCGGGGGGGAAGCGGGAACCAGGGGGGACACAGCACCGGGACGGCTGGGGCACCCCGGCTCTGCAGGGGGTGGTGTGTGTGGTGGTGTGTGCATTCGTGTGTGTCCCTTCCCCCGGTACCTGGTCCATTCCCCGTTGCCGCTGCCCCCGCCTCATGTTGGCATCAGGAGCACTCTCCCCCCCCCCCCCCCAGGCCCCACAACACTCTTGGTGGCTCCTGTCTGACGGTGCCACGCCCCTCCCATGCTCCTATAAGATGAGGCTAAGGGGGGGGGGGGCGGCTGACACTGCTCATGTGGCGTGCTGCTTTAGCCACGTCGCCATTTTAAGTGCAGTTGGAGGAGGAGAATGCCAAAATGCCTCCCTGCCAAAACAACTCACCAGGCGACCGCATTTGATTTGGTGATTTGATTTGGTGATATATATATATGCCAAAAAAGGACAAGAAGCACCAGCTCCATAGCATAATACTGTATGTAAAAGGAATTTATTATAACATGGAGTAGTCACCAGGACTTGATCGTCGAGAAAGTCACAATCGTGACGAAACGCGTTGGACGTGGGGACGCAGGACCAGGAAGTCTAGTGTGCGTGTGAGTGCTCTGCTCTGCACTACCCGATTCACCGGTTACAGTGTGGCTGAGATGCCGGTTAGAGCGGGTGGTGGCACTACGGAGGAGCTGTGACATCTGGCACCGGAGAAGACAGGAAATTGTCTAAAGTTCTCCCAACAACAGATGAGTACCCCTCACAGCCTTGGCAACATGGTTTCTGTCGTCTAAGTGATATTATCACTTGATCCGTCCTCCAGCATCTAGCGTCCATATACAGATTGTCTCAAACAAATGTGTTTTTACCCACTATGTGAGTGCAAGTCCTGGTCACTACTCCATGTTATAATAAATTCCTTTTACATACAGTATTATGCTATGGAGCTGGCGCTTCTTTTCTTTTTTGTCTTGTAGGTTTTTGTGATCAGGCTAGATCACTAAAGAAGCTTGCCCACTCCTTAAGGACTGTTTCCTGAAACTGGACATTTCATCATCATTAGTATTGGGATTGGTTTGATATAATGTATCACGTTTTATATTGTGTTATTATTATCTCACATTGTTAACCACATCCCGTACACTTGTATTAGTTTTATATTTACTATATCACCCCCTTAAATCACTATTCACATATTTACTCACTACTAGCGCTGAATGAATAGACGATAGCGTTCTGTGGCTAACAAAATACATATTTACATACACATACACACACACACACACACTCTTACATCACTAACATTCAGGGACCATTTAACACCTTAAGTCATAAATCGCATACTGCACAGGGGGGAGGGATAGGCTTCAGTCACAGATACATTCCAGGATGCATTGTTTTTAAGTAAAATCCTTGCTTGCTTTATTCATTGTAACACCACCGGAAGAAGAGATCAGTGTATCTCGAAAGCTCGCACACATAAAAGCATTTAGTTAGCCATAGAACGGTATCGTCTATTCGTGTATATATATATGTATGTATATATATATATATATATATATATATATATATATATATATATATATATTTATTTATACACACATTTATTTATACACACACACACACACAGCAGTACTATGCTCCGTTCGCATCAGTTTATAGAAGCTTTGTACATTCCGAATGCGGTTGTAACACAGGCCATTAGAGAATTCCCATTAAAGACCTTTTTAAAAGCTCCTTCTGAAATCCAAACTACCACTGGAGGATTTCCCAGTGGATCATGGGATGGCAAAGGACGAAGGCAACGCGAAGGCATGTTATAGAAACCACAGCGGGACTTTCACACGAGACGACCGGCAAAACAGGAATAGCAGTGATGTGATCAGTTCCCGTCACATCACAAAGGTGCTAAACTAATTTCTTTTGTACACTTCTTCCACTCCCTCCTCCGGCAGGTCATTGTGAGTTTGTCCCTGCGCAAATTAACTGTTAACCTCTTGCATGCCTGGGGAAGTGGAGGTTAAACATCTATTCTACAAAGACTTAATGTATTAAAATGTGGAATCCAACTGTTCCAATGCAGTACATACTGTATGTGCAAGATGCATGAATCCTGTATATTATTATCACAGACTACTTATGAAATATATATTTTTACATTTAGCTTATGTTTTATTTTTTTGCATTATATAATTTTTTTTAATGTTTTTGGCTGTTTAACTTATGGCTATTAAATTACATAACAGGCTTTAGCCACCGAAGCAGCCGATTGGACCGTTTCCGTTTTGGTGGGTATAGAATGAGCCCCTAAAGCGGAAAAGTTTTATAACATGAGGGGTGTAGTCTCGCTTATTGAAGCTGCTTTCATTCACCGGAGAATCTTTGCTCAACTCCCGGAAGAAGAGATGCATGAGAGATACAGGGGGTAGCACTGCAAAGGATTATGGGAAGTGAATGTGCCAAGCGCAGCAGTTGAGCCATTCTAAGATACTACAGGAAGCCATCCCAGTCCTGATCAATTTGTTGAAACCAGGAAGCCTTGAAGAAGACATCTGGATTTTCAGGACACCAGGATAGGCATGCAGAAACCGGCACTTTACCAGCCAATCCATGATGTTTGGTAGCCTTAATTAATTCAATATTATCTCTGTGAATTGTATTTGTTTTATTATGTACATTTTTTAAGGATAAATACATCATTAACAAAACTTCAACTATACAAAATAAACTCTAAAATAATTGAGAAAGTCTTTCTTTCTCCTAAAGCAGTGATTCCCAACACGGGGGGTCGGGAATCCCTAGGGGTTTGAGAGAGGTCTCCAAGGTTCTCACCCCCAAAAATCTGTAATAGGAGCTCCCAGGTAGTATAGTGGGTTTCTGAGCCTGTGTGGTGACTGTGCACTTATTAAGGCCCCAAGCTGCACCTTAGCGTGGGTGGTGTAGCTTTCATTTATAATAATTGTTTGTTCTTGTATAGCGCTGCTAGTTTTACGTAGCGCTTTACAGAGACATTTTGCAGGCACAGGTCCCTGCCCCGTGGAGCTTACAATCTATGTTTTTGGTGCCTGAGGCACAGGGAGATAAAGTGACTTCAATTACAGCAGTAGCTTCCAAAGTCGCTCCTCACAATGCTTTGCACCCACAGCAGCAGAGCATTGTGGGGCGTGACTTTGGAAGCTCCTGTAGTGAGTTACAGCTATACGACCCGTGCTGTCCTCACACACTGAGGCGCTGTTTGGGGCCTTATTAAACATGTGTTACCCCACAAGCTCAGGACACTATACTGCCTGAGATCGGTCACCCAGTTTTCTTGGCAATAGTCTGAAGAGTAGGCGATAAGATTTATTAATTGAGGGTTCACAGCAGGTGCTGTACCATGTAAAAAAAGGTTGGGAACCACTGAATTAAAATGTTTTTCACAATAATTTAGAACATTTAGGGCTAGATTAACTTATAAGTCTTAAAGCCCCTTGTGTATGTGCCGTTCATCCACTGGTTTGAGGTGGGGTAATGTTGCAGTCCCTCCTAGGACCAAAATGAACCAATAGAAGCGACATGTTTAATGAGTCTTATGTTTTTTTTGTCATTTTGTGTTCTTATAAAAATCAGACACCTATAACTATTTTCAAATATTGTTTTAAAGTTGATTTGACAAACTTCCGCCTCCCTGCTTCTTCAGAAACTCGTTTGAGGAAAAACATTCTTCTGAATTTTCTAAGAAATGAAAACAGACAAATATTTACTTTAGAGCAGCAATCCCGCCCAGTATAGGTATTCGTTTACATAACTGGAAGTAGAGCGATGGCTCTCCACCAAGATTCCTGAGGCCCACGATTGAAGTCTTGACCTGAGCCCCTGGTTGTTGAGCAGTGAGGCGGGTGGGCAGGTTTGTGAGGGTTGTAGGGAAGTTGGGCCCGACTTCCAATATCGGTATCCAGGCCCCCACCAGATGCCTGGGATAATTGCCCCACCCTTCCCTCACCCTGATGGCAGCACAGCCAGGGGGTCGCATTGTTTTCAGTTCTGGGGGAACCACTGGTTTCCGAGATGTTTATAGTTATCGGGGCCAATGCACTTTCTGGATTTTCAAAGATGGCGCCCAAGGCCATCTAATAGGAATCCTTCATCGGTTGTGGCTTCCTATTGGCCCGTGGATTGGCGGGCCATTTTGAAGCGCCCAAGAGGGAGACGAAACACTGGTGTCTCGTTAGCCAGGGGACCCCAGAGCTTAAAATAGCGCAGTTAAATTCTGTGGGACCCCGTCATACATACATACATAAAAGATAAGCATATATATATACAAATGTAAATACAACTGTATGCTCATCTGCATGTCTTAGGCAGGTCTGCAACCCCGCCTTTCCCCATTATCACCCAGCACACAGCACTTCCACTGCAGCAAGGGATTCTGGGAAATGACATGCAAATGAGCACACAGTGCCACTTTTTGCTTCAAAAACCATTTTTAACATGGTTCTCTATAGGCTTAAGCTTGCTGCATGGTCACAGCTTTGAGCACAGCCAGGGTTAAGGTGCATACCCAGAAAACCACCCACAGACAGCTGTTTCGACCTTAATGGGTCTCATCAGTGTGGGGTAGATTAACTGGGTATGCAAAGAAGCTAAAGGATGGGCCAACCATAATACTGAGTTAAGTTATGGTGAGTAAAAAAAAGTGACAAAAACCCTCCACAGCAAAGCAAATATGCAAATGTAAATACAACTGTATGCTCATCTGCATGTCTTAGGCAGGTCTGCAACCCCGCCTTTCCCCATTATCACCCAGCACACAGCACTTCCACTGCAGCAAGGGATTCTGGGAAATGACATGCAAATGAGCACACAGTGCCACTTTTTGCTTCAAAAACCATTTTTAACATGGTTCCCTATAGGCTTAAGCTTGCTGCATGGTCACCGCTTTGATATATATATATATATATATATATATATATATATATATATATATATATATTGTAAATGAGCACCTGGGATTGCTGCTTTAAGTATTACATTTGTTTAATAAAGATTATTTTGTTGCTACAGTAAAAAAAAATTATTATACATTATAGCAGAGATCTTTGGACGATATTTACCCAATGTTTAAACTATTTCAAGAAAGGGAGAGAATATCTTTTTGAAAATAATTCCTTGTTAAATGACAGTGGAGCTCTAAGTGTGGTACTCTGGGTGTGTAAATTAAAAAGTAATGGTATTCTGTCTGGGTGTGTAAAGTAAAAAGCAGGGGTACTGTGGGTGTGTAAAAAAAAGTAGTGGTACTGTGGGTGTGTAAATTAAAAAGAATTAAAAAGTGGGGATACTCTGGATGTGCAAATTAAAAAGTAGCG
This sequence comes from Ascaphus truei, assembly GCF_040206685.1. Lineage (NCBI taxonomy): Eukaryota > Metazoa > Chordata > Amphibia > Anura > Ascaphidae > Ascaphus > Ascaphus truei. Next base: position 21,804,282 of record NC_134494.1, on the reverse strand, counting down.
ATACTCTGGGTGTGTAAATGTAAAAAGTGGTGTTACTCTGGGTGGGTAAATAAAAAAAGTAATGTTACTCTGGATGGGCAAATAAAAATGCCTCATTATTGAGTATGTGAATAAAAAGTATATTCTATAGGCACAGCGCAGCAGCAAAACAGTCATTCTCTTCCATATCCACTGTGCAGGTCCATATCCGAGCCCGCTAATCCTGTTCCTTGGGATGGTAGAACAGTTAAAAGAAATAATGCAGTCATCTCTAACAGAGAGAAGATGAAAAAAAGAAAAAGAATAATGTTTTCTGCTTTTCAGTCCCCATTAAAAGGCGCTCTCCCCTGCCAGCCGCATTCGCAGGGGAGTTAATAATTCATAGGTAAAACTATATATAAAACAGGTTAGTCAGAGAGACGTCAGCACTGCCTGGTGTAGCAGCGTCATGTCTTTGATCATTTTAGCCTCGTTTTCTGCTCCTGGAGGAAATAGAGGTTGGGAAATAATGTTCACCATGGGGGGAATATTTCGGCAAAAGCCAAGGCTTTGTGACGCGTCCCTGCGGTCACTGTGGCTTTCTCAGCCTTAAACTGAAGCTGTGTGTATTATGGTCGTTCCTAACTTTAAAAGAAGTAAGAAAGAGGGAGAGGGAGTAGGTTCTATGATATCTTTTATTGGACCAACAAGTAGTTGATATGATACAACCTTTCAAACCTCTGGGGGTCCTCCATCGGGTACGGTATGGTATTTTCTGCCATACCCAATAAAGGACCCTGAGGTATTCGAGCTTGTAACCTATCAACTACTTGTTGGTCCAAAGGTATCATACGCCCTGCTCCCTCTCCCCTCCTTTGTTAGTACATCTCAACCCCATTATAACGCGATCCGTTACAACGCGGATCGCTTATAACGCTATGTAAGGGTGGCTCCCAATTTTTGTATTTATGAATACTTTACAACACGATTATTGGTGTCTTAAATACTTTATTGTACAATGCATACAATTGTACATTATTTCTAACGCGATCCGCTTATAACGCAATGTGATTCTTTGGACCCCAAGCACAGCGTTATAAGGGGGTTGAGATGTACATGGAAAAAATGACCAACAAGGCTACCCACCCTTCTTTGCTAACTTTAAAAGAGAGGTTTCCCCTGTTTAGAATTGTTCTTGTCCCTCCGTTTTACTTTAACTAAGGGGGTTGGGAGGCAGGAGGTCCCCAGAGCTGGAACGATTCGCGCTGTTTCAGCTCTGAAAAAACCCTGGTTCTGGAGGCAATTACCGGTAAAAGTAACGTGTTACAGTCAACTCCGGAGGGAAGAAAATGGCGGGTGAAGTCTCCCTGGACACGCGTGTCCAATAGAAAGCCACACCATCATTAGGCTTCCTGACGTGGGGGATAAAATGCCAGGAAGTAACGGTGCTTTTCTTTTACTGGTACCCCTTTTATCTGTAATCAAAGTGGGATGGAGCGATGGGGGGAGGGAGTATCACTACTTACAATTTAATGGCAGAAAAGTGCAAAATAATGCACTTGGGTCATAAAAATCCAAAGGCAGAATACAGGATTAATGGCACTAGATTGTCAGTTATTATAGAGGAAATGGATCTCGGACTGGGACTCATTATTTCAGCAGACTTAAAAACAGGAGAGCAATGTAAAAAAAAAGCAATGGATAAAAACCAGCAGGATGTTAGGATGTATAGGGAGAGGTATTAGCAGCAGAAAGACGAGGGAGGGGGCGGGTGATGCCACATTATAGATTGGTGAGACCTCACCTAGGGTACAGTCACGGAGACCATATCTGGAATGACGTATATAAATTGGAGATTGTGTAAAAAGAGGCTACTGAGATGGTGCATGATCTACAGCATAAGACTTATCAGGAAACGCTACAGGACCGTAACATGTCCAGTTTAGAGCAGTGTTTTTTGGGTTAGGGCAGGGGTGCGCAAACTTCCTGCACCCTCCATCTCTAATGCAGCGTCATTTGACGCCGCGTTGCCGTGGAGACGCGTGGACTGAAGGCGGGTAAGTGAGTTACAGATGCCTCGCGCTCTCAGTGCGGGGCCTCTGCAACCACCGCACCCGCACAAAAAAGTCAGGGGGGGGGGCGCTCCACACCCCTGGATTAAGGAACCCTATGATTATATTGTGAAATTATGTAGAACCCCAACCCTCTCGAATAGTGTGTGTGACATCAGATGCATTGTAAGGATCCCCAACCGTCTCTAATAGCGCGTCTGAGATCAGATGCATTGTAAGGAACCCCAACCCTCTCTAACAGCTCGTCTGAGATCAGATGCATTGTAAGGAACCCCAACCATCTCTAATAGTGCGTCTGAGATCAGATGCATTGTAAGGAACCCCAACCCTCTCTAATAGCGCGTCTGGGATCAGATGCATTGTAAGGAACCCCAACCCTCTCTAATAGCGCGTCTGAGATCAGATGTATTGTAAGGAACCCCGACCCTCTCTAATAGCGCGTCTGAGATCAGATGCATTGTAAGGAACCCCAACCCTCTCTAATAGCGCGTCTGAGATCAGATGCATTGTAAGGAACCCCGACCCTCTCTAATAGCGCGTCTGAGATCAGATGCATTGTTAGGAACCCCAACCCTCTCTAATAGCACGTCTGAGATCAGATGCATTGTAAGGAACCCCAACCCTCTCTAATAGCACGTCTGAGATCAGATGCATTGTAAGGAACCCCAACCCTCTCTAATAGCGCGTCTGAGATCAGATGCATTGTAAGGAACCCCAACCCTCTGAAATAGTGCGGCTGA
>NC_134494.1:21744012-21796512 GCF_040206685.1 Ascaphus truei | reverse complement strand
GACTGCGTGGCAGTCGAAACGTTGGTTCTTTTTTGCTGAAATAAATTTGTTATGTTGAAGACCGAGTGCCTGGACCTTACCTTCTACATGTGAACTCCTGGGGACGTTGCAGGACTGTCCCTTTTTGTCTGTGTGGCACCGACAGGTGATATCTGAGTCATACAGAAGTTTTTAGTGTGCCAGACTACCTTCTTTCATTGACTGTTATATAGTTTAACACGTCATCTGCAGCCACCTGTGCTGGGAGAGGGAAGGTGGCTGTGTTTGGTGTATGACGGAAGACAGAGTGTGGCCCAGGCATAGAGTAACAGGCTTTCTAAAGTTACTTGTGCTGGAAGTTGAAGGGAAGAGTATTGTTGCCATGTCTGAGCCCACCATTGATTGACATGTAGCCACCTTTCCCTATGCCTAAGGGAACTACGCAGACAACTACGCGCGCTGCTGTACCTGTTTGTTCACAGGAGGCCTAAGCCTCCGCCTCTGGGAGCCTGGGGTGAGCCATTTCCCCTTGCAGTGCAGTGCCTCCACCTATGCGGGATCCCAGTGTTGGTGGGATAACCCCTCACAGGAAGCAACACACAGTAATAAGTAATACACCACACAACGTATATAAGTAAGCTTTACTGTACACACAAACTAACATACAATAACCTGTACCCACAGTATAAACAGTTACCCAACACGTGGTGGTTCCCCCAAAGTACTGAGGGCGCCGTGGCACCAATACCCCTGGTGTCCAGTCCCAGCAATCCCACCCAAATGTGAGGTAGCGCTACCCCCTGTAGTTGTAGGTGCAGTTGGGTAATGCCTGGGTACTCCAGTACCCAGGTGTTGCTTGGCGTGGTATTTTGGAGCGGGTCCCACGTAGCGGGGCCTCCACCACACATCCCCATCTTTCCTAAAGGGTCATTATCCTCCTCACAGTGTGAGCTCCAGCCGGAAGGTCTCACACAATGTCTCTGGATCCTGTGACCTGGTCCCAGGCCGCAGGGCTTCGCGTGACCATCCAGTCACCGGCGCAGAAATAACAATAAGGGGAAGAGTCCCTATCTGGGGCCTTCCCTACAACACTCCGCTACTGTGGCTCAGGGCCTAACTGGGACCTAGAAGCAAGATCTAGGCCTAGCCCAGGAAGCACTGCTCCCTGGACACTACCTTCTCCTTTGCTTCCTCTGTCAGGACTGACTCACGGGCTTTCCGCACGCGGAGGATATCCTGTTCCTCACAGTGTTCGCATCCCATTGGCTGGTACAGTCCTATGTGCTGCACTCCCTCCCTCTAGGGATTCTGGGACTTGTAGTCCCGCGGCTGCATCAGCTGAGCCATCCTAAAATGGCCGCAGCTCTCTTCACACTGCACATGCGCGCCTCGCCACATTGCGCATGCGTGGTTAACAAAATGGCCGCTCCCACACTCCCGATTGCGCGGAGCTCCAGCCAACTACTTGACAGCTCCCCCGCACCGGAGGCAGGGTAGGGGGACTCGACTACAGACATAACATGGATACAGAATGCAGCAGCTTCTGCATCTATAGATTTAGGAAATGAGGTATTTGACCTTGAGATCTTTATCTCTCTGTATTTACTCCCAAACTACACCCTTCTGTCCTGTTCCATTACCCACTGTGCTAGCAAGCTCTGTATCTCATCTTATAAGACCCCATCTTTGGAGACCCGCAGATAATTCTCCGTACATTCGTGCTCCTTATTTCCCCACAGGCACATGCTTCTGTTACCAAAGCTCTCCCTCTTGTCACTCCGCTCTCTGCCGCCTCCTTAGCAAAAGCCCTCCTTTGTTCCTGTGTGTCGAGACAAGAGATAGGATCAGATAAGGGAGATGAGAGCGTGCATGGGGGGGAAAGGGGTGGAGGGGAGGTTATTAATTAGGCTCTCGTTCCTGGAGCACGTGGCTAAAGGACATGAGGCAGTCTTATTGCACATCGATCCCTGTGCCTTTGTGTCCTGCGTGAAGGTCAAGCTGTCACTTTGCTCTGCATGTCTTTGTGTGATCATGGGGCTCCCGCTCCTGAATAAACATCCTGACTCGGAGCTGCAGTCCACAACTCCACAGCCCTTAATGTGTCGCTTGCCCCTCCGGCAGCGAAGGGGTCAAAAGCGGCCTGTCCCCCCTCTTTTAAGAAAAACCTATTCTGAGCTTGTTTCTGTAAAGTAGTAATTCTGTACGTTTAAAATATCAACAAATCAATAGCCATAAAATAGCTAAGTGAAATGATGATTTGCCTGCCATGTTCAGTGTTCTGCGTCTTATTTATCTATTTATAAAATGTTTTACCAGGAAGTAATACATTGAGAGTTACCTCTCGTTTTCAAGTATGTCCTGGGCATAGAGTTAAGACAAATAATACATGGTTACAAACACGGTTACATAAATGAACAGGGTATACATTATATGCAAGACATTGCAAGCTCAGTTAAATAAAATATATATTATAGGCTTATGAAACAGTTACAGACCAGATCAAAATGTGAGACAGCCTTACTTTTGAAAGAACTTACACTGGTGGTGGATGTGAGAGTCTCCGGTAGAATGTGCCAGTTTTGGGGTGCACGGTAAGAGAAGGAGGAACGGACGGATACTTTGTTGAGCCTTGGGACCATGAACAGTCTTTTGGAGTCAGATCTCAGGTGATAGGTGCTGCATGTGGTATGGGTGAGGAGCTTGTTCAGATAGGTGGGTAGCTTGCCCAGAAAGTATTTGAAGGCAAGACAGGAAAGGTGAACTTTGCGCCTAGACTCGAGTGATGACCAATCTAGTTCTTTGAGCATTTCGCAGTGATGTGTGTTGTAGTTGCATTGGAGAACAAAACGCATATTGAATTATAGAGGGTGTCAAGTTTGCTAAGGTGGATTTGGGGTGCTGAGCCATATACTATATCTCCATAGTCTATAATTGGCATTAGCATCTGCTGTGCGATACGCTTTCTGACCAGCAGACTTAGGGAGGATTTGTTCCAGTAAAGTACACCTAGTTTGGCATAGGTCTTGGATGTCAGGGTATCAATGTGCATCCCGAATGTTAAGTGGGAGTCAAACCATATGCCCAGGTATTTAAAATTGGTGACAGGAGTCTCTCTGCCTTTCAGTTGTCTACCTCCCGCGATGTGTCCTTTGTGGCTCTGCCTGTGACCATATAGTAACAGCAACAAGGAGTGTTTAAAAGGAGTGGGATTTTAAAGCGACAGTCCGAGCATGCGTATTTCTTTGTGATTTTTCTTTTGATCATAGGTTTGAAGCAGGAGGTCTCTAGAGCTGAACCTTGTCATTTTTAGCTCGGGGACTCCCTGCTTCCGGAGATACTTTCCTCCGTAGGGGGTGCCAGTCACTGCTCCGCTAGCTAGGGTTCACGTCATGTCGTAGTTCCAAAGCTCCCGACCCCTAAGGGCCAATAGGAAACCATTTGTTACTAGGTTTGGCTTCCTATTGGCCCGTGTGACGCGGGAGCTTTAAACTTTGCCCACATACCGGCACCCCCTTCGGAGGACTGTATCTTGAGAAGCAGGGGATCCCCAGAGCTGAAATAAATGGGGTGCAGCTCCGGGGAGCCCCTGCTTTAAACCTATGTTAAGAAATAATAATAAAAAAAACCGCATGAATTGCTCCTGATGTCCACAAGACCTGGAACTTCCTGTCCATTGTTGACTTCACCAAAAGTGGCCACACGGCAGCGCCTGTTGTACAATGTTTGTAAACATTCATAGCCTCAATATGCTTTGAAACAACCACAACAACAAAACAATTAGCAATCAGAAAAATAATTTCATTTCTCAGGGTGCAGCCTGCCTTTAATAATTTGCAATCCTCATATAGGCCCATATTTAGTAAGCGACGCTACTCCACAAGAACAGGCCACAAGCAGCACGATTCTGTAAGCTCCGAGATCACCAATCGGAGCGGTCCCTAGCGGAAGCCCCACTGAAATCAATCTGGGCTTCTGTGTCGGGCCGCACGGAGTGGCGGCCACGGAGATTATAGATTGTGCCCCAAGGTGTCTTCGGGCAACAACGGGTGTGTTGTTAAATAGCACCGTTTAGTTAATATTGAAAACGAGAGGTAACTCTCAAAGAATGACTTCCTGGTCATTTTTTTTTATAAATAAATAATATAGGCCTAGGTACTGTGCACTGACAGAATAAGTAATGTACTGTGCAAAGCGTTTATGCGGTGTGCAGCCACCTCCGGGGTGTCATGTTGCAACCAGGTTGCAGGCACACTTGCTTTGCACGGCAGCCTGCAAACCCCATCAATGACATCATTCTAACTTCATTGCATGGGGAAGGGGCAACTGAGGCACCCATCCGACCCATGGTCGCCCTAAATTACTTGCGCAAAAGTACGTGAAGAATGCAATGAAATACTTGGCTGCTGCAGGCTTGTTTAACCTGCCAGGGACGCCTACAGTGCAGAGGCGCCCGTTTGTGTATGCCAGTCCTGGCCCCGCTTCTATAGGGAAACTCCAGTTCTTTTGTACAACAATCAATGCATAGCGCTGACTCTGTACACAGCACTGTACCCAGAATCTTTCCAGGAACCTGCGCCGTTGTAAGCGCTTACAATTTGAGCGCACGGGGAGAAAACGTAACGTGCCCACGACGGAGGCGCAGCGTCCTTCCCGCTGCGGCGCCTGCACCCCGGAAGCTGCAGAGTTAATTGGTTTACCCTGAATTTCTTTTCACACAACAAACAGGCGCGATGTTCTCGCTGACACCAGCTGTATTATTTATTCCTCGCTGTACCGACGCACTTGTTTTATCATCAGCACCCTTAAAGCATCAGCCTGCCCCGGCCTTCAGTTCTTTTATATCGTTAGTTGCATTTATAGCTTTTTATCAATTTGTTTTGCTTCTTGTTCTTTGCAACGCTGGGTTTTTTTTTAAACCCGATGCTTCGTTTGAAATGTCCGGGGGGTTAAAATGGCGCAAACCCCTGTGCAGTGTAAAGGTTACCATAGTAACCTCAAAAACTACTGTAGATGAAGAAAATCATGATTTTAAACACATGGGGAAAAAAATATATTTTCTTGGTTTAACAGAGCAAGACATGTTTAGGGGGCAGATTGTTTACTTGTCTTTGGACCATAATTTGATATTTGAGTATGTTTGTGTTAGTGTGTGACACAAAAATACTACAAATATGGCTGCAGAGTCACCAATGGAAAGTCGCAACGTTGTACAGACAGTCCTCGGTTATCCAACGGAATCCGTTCTGGAAGTAGCGTTGGATAGCGACACCGTTGTTAAGTGAGTCCCATGTTAATCAGTGGCGGTGAGTGGCGGATAATGCATTCCGGCGTCGGAAAAACGGCCCGTAGGGTTGCATTGTAAAGCGTTGCATATGCCATGGGTTGTAAAGTGAAACGTTGGATAGCGAGGACTACCTGTACTCCTGATGACATTGCAACTTTCTTTTGGCCACCGGAGCGAACTTGAACCAGTGGATAAAACCAGCTGTATCTCTCGGGTGGTGGAGCCATGGGGGTCGGGGCACCGCGGATCAGGTAATGAATAAAAAAAATATATATTACCCCATAAGGAAAATTGAACAGCGCAGACTGCTGCTTTAAATGTGGCTATTTGGGGTAGAAAGACTGATCCTAAGAGACAGCAGATCGGCAAGGTTTTATATCAATTGTTTCAGCTCCAGAAAACCCTGTCCAGCTGTGCATACAAGACCTACATTTCCAGCTCGCAGGGTCCTCTGGCCGTGAAGGCGTTAACATCTGTCCCCTAATTTGCTCGTGCATCATACCGATACAGCCCAGGCAGCACTTCAAAGACAACTTAAACATGGTGATTATGTGATAATGACAATCCGTGAGTAGATCATCGAGTGATCTGCGAGCTACTTATCAGGCGGCGGAGGGTGGAATCAGCTCACACTCCGAGGCTACGAACCAAGGCAATAAGCTGCATATTGTGCCGTTAGGTTGTCACTGAGAGAATCGTTCAGTCCCGTGGCTCTCAGCGGCAACGTATCAAGGTAACTATGCATCTATTTGAGCTCAGTGCGCATCGACTGAGGATTTGGGGGGAAATCAGCAGTAAGTGACACATTGAAAGTGATTTCAAATCCAGTTTGTCTGGAAATGGATCTGCACCACGCAGAGTCGGGAGACATTAACGGCTAAGGGGGATTTGGTTTGAGATCCTTGCAGTGCTTTAATGCGATTTTGCAAGGGGCGAAATCGTTACTCTTCTGTTTTAAGGTTGTATAGAGGGTGAGACCCTAGCTATGTTAGAATGGCATGTTTTTGTGACCCACACCCCATATTATGCGTGTATGGGGTAAGATCTGTATTTTCGTGACCGTTCTGTGAAGGGATTGGGGCTAACGTCTCATGCTAATGTCATTATGAGCTCTGCATGACCTGCATGTTATGCCATGCACTGTATGTGGAATACAATGGCGTTTGCTATGGTCATGCATAATGGGATTTATGATGTGTATGGAGAATTCGTAGGGGTTTTAGGTTTCCCTGTTAACTGGCCCTGCTGGCAGTAGAGGGATTGACTGATAAAATCCCTTTCAAGTCTGTTAACCGAGTGCGTAGACCACCAGTTCCTTCCCATTAACTCCTGTGCCTCCCATTATCCCCATTAGGTTGCAAGCTCTGCAGGGCAGGGATCCATTGGTGCTTGCGCTGTGCAACATCCTTGGTAATATTAAAGCGGCTAGCTCCCAGGTTCTGGATGTGACCTTCGCTTGAGCTTTAACCTTCCCTTCGTTTTGGTAGTTTAGCCAAGTGCTGCAGGGAGATTGAGGGGCAGTGTGCTTCTCCGCCAGGAGGCATGACAGGGTTAAACCCGGGTCACCGGGCAGATCTGCTAACGGGAACAGACACCAGATTGATGCAAAAAGAACCATAGATGCAGAACAGATCAGTCAGTTTCTAACACACTAAACAATAGTCTGATTGAAACCTGGAGACCTGTGTGCATTTGCTTCAGGAATTCTACTTAAAAGTGCATCCAAGGTCTATTCCTGACAACGATAAGAGACAGAGTGAGCTGGCATTTTAGAAGCTTCTGTGCCCCTTTTATAGTACTTTAAAATGTACATTGTTGTGTGTAATGCAGCCAGCTGTATTGTGAAGATATTATATGAAAGAGCTATATAAACACCTATCTGTCATTTCCGTTAATGGAATTGGCAAGGCAATTTCATAAGCTTGTGTCTGTGAGTAACACCATCATATTCCCACTGAGTTTGTCCCAGCTGTCATGTTTCCCAGTAATATATATCCAATACATTGGCACGGCTGTTACATCTGAGCAGCGATAATAGAAAACAAGTTGGTTGGGTTTTTTTTATTCCCCCTGCTTGTGGGAAAGGTTCTTGACTCGGTGATGAAATAGACGTGCAACCAGCTTCTCTTTTGAGATGCAATGTGTCTCTTTCTACTGGTTAAAACCATTACACGCACAAAACGCGGGAGCAATTGGCGAATTAATTAGGGTGCAGAGCAGGGAAGAAGTCTGATGGGAGCCTTTGAAGTTCCTGATGAATTCGCTGCCGAGCCACTTGACTTCAAAGCCTTTGCGAGTCTGATCCTGGCCGTGCTAGGAGATGGGAGCAGAGCAGAGCCGGTCTTATTAAAGCAGCAGCTCATCTCATTTAAGCAGCTATGAGGCGTGTGGCACTTCTGTGCTTGTGGGAGCAAAAGTCTCTCTGCCAACACTCAGCTGAGTTTTCTCCTACTCATGTGTTTCTAATCTGAGTCAGGGACACACACATTGTCAGTGCTATAACGACTATAGGGGTTATTCATTAAGCTGCGACAGTGCCGGTCAGGGTACTATCACATGGAAACTCCCCATGCAGTCAACAGGTGTTTCCGTGCAACAGTTCCCCAGATCGGCATTATCACAGCTTAATGAATAACTCCCTCTGGCCCTTATTCCATATGCTGTGACGCTGCATCCCTGCAGAAGAGATAAGCTCCATTCAAATGAATGGGACTAAAGCCTTCTCCAGAATTAGCTTCACAGCACATTGAGCAAGGGCCTATCTTGTTAGAGCATGCCACCACCAATATCATGGTCTCTTGGGACCTTTATCCTTTTTAAAGGTCTCAAGAGCCCAGATAGGAAGCCTGCAAGGACTAATGTCTGTGAGATTTGGCAGTTCTAGGTCAAGAAATGGCAGTTTTATGGAAGAGTACAGATTTGTTTTATTGGTGAGATTCCGTTAAAGTCTATGATGGTAAAACCAGACTGGCCCAGTCAGTAAGACACACACAGGGGCCTAGTCTCGTAGCTTTGAAGTGGTCGTTGCCAAACAGCGGTGGTTTGGTATGTTCAGAAATAGCAGAATGAAATGTGGAAACAAACTGTTTTCATTTTGAAGAACCGTGTCTATAAAAGGTGCCAACCCGCCCGGATTGGACGTGCTTTTGAAGCGGAATGACCTTAGGTGGTGCAAACTCAATCCCCAGTCTGACTTATGGGTTTTTCTCTCTCAGCCAAACCCATATTTCAGGCTCTGGATGTAACTCGCAATACCAATTTCGACACGCTAGAGGTGGCATGAAAAACAAAATATACGTTTTCCAAAGCAGTTTGCATAAGAGCTACAAAAATTTCAGTTGGAGGCTTTTTCGACAAACCGATCGGATTGGCAGAGCCAGAGTGAACCCACTTCTATAAAAGCCTTTTAGACATGGATTGGACATGTGATTACAGAATAGCAAAGCATGCCAATTCGATTGGAAAGGGCTCTTTGGAAGCGGATTGACACGCTTCAGAGCTACGAGAATAGGCCCAACAGAATCCGTGGTAGTTGACACGACTGAGTGTGTGAAATGTTGGTGGTGGCATTATCTCCAGTAGCAATGTGCGTGTCGGGTATCCGGTCATTTCTTGTAGAGGACACAACTTCACCAAAGACCATATACAGTAGGTCGCTCTCGTGCCTTTTGGAATGAAATAACTTAGGCTAAGGCCCCGTTGCGCACGTCCGCACGGCTTTCTTGCTTGCCGGCGGCGCGTGCAACTCACCGCACCGCGATTTGCGGTCTGCTGGAAACTTTTTCCGGCGCAGGGGGGCGTGGCCAAAATGGGTGGGGGGCGCGGCCATGACGTGAGGGGGCGCGGCCATGACGTGAGGGGGTGGGACCGCCCGTCAGCTGTTCAGCCCCTCAACTCCTCAGCCGTTCAGCCCCTCAACCGCTGAGCCCCTCAACTCTTCAGCCCCTCAACTCCTTACACACAGACAGGCACTCACGCACTCAGGCACACACAGACAGGCACTCACGCACACACACACACAGACAGGCACTCACGCACTCACACAGACAGGCACTCACGCACTCACACAGACAGGCACACACACAGACAGGCACACACGCACTCAGGCACACACACAGCCGAACACACAAAACAGACACACAAGCAGCTCTCCTCCCCTCCTCCTCATTGGCTGACTCGCATACCACGTGACGCGTCAGCGCTGAAAAGCACAATCCGGTTGTAGCTCTAGCAGGCTGACGCGTCACAGTACGTAGTCAGCCCTGCCGGACGGAGGCAGCGGGGGCAAGGACCATTTGATTAAGGGTCTGGTGGCCCGCGGCCGGCCGCAGCGGGTTCGCAGCCTTACACTTTCTGATCCCCTTATAATCGTAAAAACCTTCCAATTATTTCCTCCTTTCAACCCCAGAAAGACCTGCCAGGCACTTCTTTGGCAGCCAAGAGGTACACTCTTTTGACTTTATTTCCTTGTTCACCTTCTGTACTTTGTAATATTAATCTCTTTGAAAAGGAGACCGTGACGTCCTCATGGAGGTATCTGCTCACATATCTGCTGCTTCTCTCTCGCACTGTATGTGACAGTTATGTTCCTCAAACAAGTGGCAACCAGACCCGTGATGCCAAAGTGTTGGGCGTGTGATGGAAAGAGGGTCTCCATTTTTACACATGACCCACTGAAAAAAAGCACATGAGTACGGTTGTGTCTCAAGCTACAAGATTGTCCATTTTGGTTGTATAACAGGGCTGGGGGCCATTTATAACATGCATCTGTTGACATGAAAATATCAATGAGGAGTGCTCTGATTTTGCCCGACATGTATTAGTAAGTGATACGGAGAGTAGTTCTATGGAGCAATAGGTGGAAATAGAGACAAGTTATTTAACTGAAGTATCACAAAAGGGTGTCTATTTTGGAAGCTTTTGCTTTTATATTTCACATCTTCTATACGTCAATGAAACTATCTGATCTGTGCCGGATTTATCATCATCTGTCAAAACTTGCTTTGTTCACCCCCCCCAAAAAAATCTCTTGTATCCGATGCTGCAAGTAAAAATACCACGTTGTGAGCACATTCACATGTCTCAAACAGGTCTGCAACCCTGCTTTTCATCGCCATCTCTTAGCATGCAGTGCTTCTGGGTAATGACATGCAAATGAGCACCCAGAATAGGTTGGTTGTTAACATTCCCTGAAATTCCAGCTGGTGTGAAGGATACCTGTTGACTTCCTACTATGAAGACACCGTAATATATATTCGTGCAGAATTATTTTAAAACCGTGCAAGGAGAGACCCAGAGGGACCTCTGTTTATTTAGTACATGAAATAAGTATTCACGAGTTTGTATAATATCAGAGAACTGACCGCACCTTCACTGCTAATCTTACGGCAAACTTGGACGTCACCAAAGCAGGGAGACAGTCAACAGTTCTGCGATACCATGTTTGGCTCATATTCAAGGTTTGCTCCAGGCTGATAAATCGTTTGCCAGTTGTAGGAATAACAAAAAAACAGCATTGTTTTTTAATCAATGCCCGGGAAGTATTTAATGACACAAGAAGTAACCACGGAGGAGCAATGGATTAAGGGATGAAATCAAACGCAGACCAGGGGAGTCTCCGTTTCGTGAGAGCATCACAGCCCGGATCATCTTGTTAGAAGTTAGCAGCCTCCCTCGGTAAAATCCACGGCGTGGCACTTGTCTTTTCTTTTAAGCCCTCGGGGTTTAGGGAATTCTGATGACAATCCCTGAGATTAGTGGATTTATCGCTGTGTTTAAAGGAGCCATTTGACATGGAGTGATGGGTGAATCACTAGCTGCTGCTGCAATATATATATATTTTCTGACCTGTCCTTATTAAAACCCGTCCTATTCATAGCATTGGAGGAAACGCTCTGTAAAAGGTTAGGATGAGTAAGCACGATGGAACTTTTTAATGAGTTTGAGGGCCTGCTGTTGATCAGCACGCACACAAGGTTGACCCAGCCCAGACAGGCATCTCGCTAATAAACAGGAGTGATCTTACGATGCGCTGTGCCCTGTTGGTGCACGACGAAGGATTGCTGGAGGATAGGAGAGCGTACAACCCCTAACTAATTAAAAGGTCCACCGATTCAGATTCGGAGTACTCTGGCTGTTGCACAGAGTACGCTAATTAATTTGGGTTCATGATGAGCAAAAGAGGGAAAACCGATAGGTGAAGGAAGAGGTGACTCTTCTCTGTGACATAATCAATGCTTCTCTTTCCCTCCCTCGCTTTCAGACCTGGGATCTGCTCTCTCTGCTGCCAGCTCAACCTCACTATAATAAACTCTGTTGCCTCCCTCTCCTCCCCGACAGAACCTGGATGCATTACCCTGCTTTGATTAACAGAAGAACGCCTCTCTCCTCTCTGTCTCCCCGCACTTACAGACCACTCTGTGACACTAACTCCCTTCCTTCCCGCTCGCTCCCTGCCAGGGATTCAGGTTTTTTCTAGTATTTCTTTTTTTTTTGTTTTTTCTCTTTTTCTGCCGATCTAGTGATCTAGACAAAGACTTTTGGAATAACAATGACAGCACAGCCCACCAGAAATGGAGCTCCTACCCTCCCAAGGAGTTTATCCTAAACATTTCACCTTACGCCCCCTATGGTGACCCAAGGCTGGCCCTCAAGTGAGTCTCTCTATTGCCTGGTTTGGTCGTATGTAGTGAGTATGTACCACTCCCTGCCTCCTCTCACGCGCCTCCTCCCACCTGCTCCTCTAACCCCCTCCTGCTCCACTTCACTCCCATGGGCGGATAAGCCATGGAGACGAGCAACCCCTCCTAGCTTCCACTAACGGATGCGCCTCCTCCTCTAGCCTCCTCCAGTCTCTCCTCCCCCCTCCATTGTAACGCCAGGAAGGGTTGCCCGTTATAGCCAAATGTGCCGTACATCTGCACTGTGTGGTCTGGTTCACTAACACGCTTTTTTTCCCCAGTGGCTGGCTGTCTAGTGCCTTTCCCGACAGATTATTTCCATGTTAACCCTGTTGTTGTTTCTTGAGATGTGGAACTTTTTACCGTCATTATTCCCGGGCTGCCGTCTTCCTCCCTCTTCTAACGACCGACGCTTTGGGTTATTTTGCTTTATTTTTTTTTGCAGTGCTGATCTTTCTCTCTTTCTCTCTTTCTCTGTCCGTCTTTGTCTTTCTTTTTTTTTTTTTTGGTTTCCTCCGTCTGTTTTGTCTTCACATTTACGTGTCCTTTCTTTGCACGTGGTCACGGCGCAGCGGCACTCTGTTGTCCGGTAGTAAGTCAGCTGCATGCGGCACCTCTGGGTTGATGGATAAGGATGGCCGGCTGGGGGACAAGCAGTTTCGCAATGAGAGCATGAAGATCAGTATGTCTTCCCAAAGCCACCACAGCGAGCCGGGCCTGGGGAAGCCAGGGAGAGGCCGATGGCACACGGTGCAGAGCCACCTGGCGTCCGGGAATCTCAGCCGAACCAAGTGAGTGCCAGAGAAGTCCAGCAACAAGTACCCACCCATCCAGAGAGAAAGGCAGGGCAATCAAGTGGTAGATAGGGCTGTGAGCTTAGGGACCAGGGGCAGATGCAGACACAGCAGGAGTGGTACGCTTACAGCAAAAAAAGCCACCATCCCACCTGAATATAACAGTGCATCCTGCTCTCAGCTGATGACTCTGCTGGTATGCATAGCTGATAGCTCCTTCCATCCAATACAACGTCCGGCTAACTCCTCATTACCTAATGGATTATATTAGCCCAACACCGCCAGAGGCGGCCTGCAATGTATTGCTCTGCACGTTTATACAATGCTCTGCCAGGCCCCTGTGGTAGAAAAGGGGTTAATATAGGTTATGACTGTCTCTGGTGATCAGACATGTCACCTCCTCACTGGTTTTCCGTCAGTCTCACTGATGTTTAGTATCGGCGTCTCACAGACTTCAGTGGAGTGTCACTAGAGCAAATCAGTATTGTCTTCACTACAATACTACTTTATGGGTCGTAATAAATCACTGATTTGTTTTTTTTTTGGAGGTTGACATATGCTTCACTCTCCGGTCCTAAGGGTTTGGGGAACATTTCCTCTGCTTCCTATAGCTCCCGATTTCATAGATGTCAACTGCCAAAAACCCCAGAAATCAGTGAGATTTAAAGGTTTGAGCCACAAAATTGAATTGTAATGGAAAAGTGATGATTATTTTCCAGTGATCCTATGAATTCTATGAGATGCTGATGCTCAAAATCCGTGAGGCTGACGACAAATCCATGGGATTCAACGATAATTAGTGAGAGTTGACAGGTCTGTGAAACCAAGATGATGCAAAGGTTCATGGGAGAGATGAGACAGGCAACAAAATCAGCCTGTAATTAACCTGTGCAGAGAAACCCAAGAACATAGAGCAGGAGTGGCCAACTCCAGTCCTCAAGGGCTGCCAACAGGTCCGGTTTTAAGCATATTTTGCTTCAGCACTGGTGGCTCAGTCAAAATGACTGAGCCACTGATTGAACCACCTGTGTTGAAGCAAGGATATCCCAAATACCTAGCCTGTTGGTGGTCCTTGAGGAGTAGAGTTGTCCACATCTGGCGCAGAGCTAACAAATGTGCCAGGTTATGAAACAAAGAAAAGCCCGGGCGCTCCCTGATTAAGTTCTTAAGAACAGGGTCAATGTAACAATGGAATTTACAACCTTATAAACAAAGGTCCCCTCTGGTTCGTCTTCTTGTCCTATGGCTCAGACCCCAATAGGGTCCTTATCCAGGATCCTTATTAGTACAGGGATATAGAGAGAGAAAGGGGGAGCACAGGTTGAAGAATTTGGGGTGTCTGGAGTATCTAATTAGATATTTATGGGTGTGTTTGAAAGATATAATAAATCACTTACACGGCCTTGTGTAAATGCTCTCACAGCAAGGTTTACTTGTCTTGGTGTTCCCTCGGTCGGTTGCCTTCTTCTTTTCAGGACTTGGTTTTCTTTCTTGATGTCTTCAGCGGTCCTCGGCTTACAATGAGGATGTCTCCCTCGGAATCAATAGATTAAAACAATGTTTTAGAGGGTGATACAGGCAGTATTGATAAAATCCAATGATATATATATTTATATTTATAAGGCAGTAAATACTGCCAGTACTCACACGGGCTAGTGTGAGTACAATCCTAGGGGAAGGTATCTTTTTATCCAAAGTTGATCTTAGCACGTAGTGATCTATAGATGTATTAGGGGTCTGATATGTAATGATAAATATAAAAAATGATACTCACACGGCCTTGTGTGAGTGAATGCACATCAAGGTATCTTTATCTTGACAGTCCCCTTTTTTCTTCTTTTCCGGTTCTTGCTCTTCTTCCTGATTTTCCTCGGTGGTCTTCAACTTCCAGTGTGGTAATCCCCCTCGGTGTGAACAAATAGGAAAACAATTGTTAGTGGGGAAACGTCAACATAAATCAGTGGCTACCCACTAGAAGAGCACGAGCAGATACGTCAAAACAGCAAAATGCTGCAGGCACTCACACGGGCAAGTGTGAGTGTAGTCCTAGGGGAAGGTATCTTTTTCTCTTTTGGTGTCTTTAAATCTGGTGCCCTGTAAGGGTAATGGTGGTCTAATATATAGGTATATAAGAATCAAATTCAAAATGATACTCACACGGCCTTGTGTGAGTAAATGCACATCAGGGTATCTTTGACTTCTTTGTGATACTGATAGTATTGATCTCCAAGTGCCAGTGTAGGTAGAAAACCCCTCCCTGGTGTAGATGTAAAATTGAACACTATCGCGATTTTCGTGGGCTACAACAAAATTTATTAAAGAACACTCTAAAAACGGAACATATTTAAAAACAATAGAAAAAATGCATAGAAAGAAAAAGCCAGCCGTCTGAAAGAAATTTGCTCGTGGGTCTCGTGGAGCGCAGCTAACTTGCTCCGCGTCCGGATATAGTGCCGCCTCCTCTCAGATCCACTCCTTGACGGTGGCTGTGCTGGGTCACAATTGCCTAGTGGTCAGAGCCACGAACCTTAACCCCAAACTACGGAGCCTGAGGAAGACCAAAAGTCGAAACGCGTTGCTCTGACCACTAGGCAAGCAAGTTAGCTGCGCTCCACGAGACCCACGAGCAAATTTCTTTCAGACGGCTGGCTTTTTCTTTCTATGCATTTTTTCTATTGTTTTTAAATATGTTCCGTTTTTAGAGTGTTCTTTAATAAATTTTGTTGTAGCCCACGAAAATCGCGATAGTGTTCAATTTTACATCTACACCAGGGAGGGGTTTTCTACCTACACTGGCACTTGGAGATCAATACTATCAGTATCACAAAGAAGTCAAAGATACCCTGATGTGCATTTACTCACACAAGGCCGTGTGAGTATCATTTTGAATTTGATTCTTATATACCTATATATTAGACCACCATTACCCTTACAGGGCACCAGATTTAAAGACACCAAAAGAGAAAAAGATACCTTCCCCTAGGACTACACTCACACTTGCCCGTGTGAGTGCCTGCAGCATTTTGCTGTTTTGACGTATCTGCTCGTGCTCTTCTAGTGGGTAGCCACTGATTTATGTTGACGTTTCCCCACTAACAATTGTTTTCCTATTTGTTCACACCGAGGGGGATTACCACACTGGAAGTTGAAGACCACCGAGGAAAATCAGGAAGAAGAGCAAGAACCGGAAAAGAAGAAAAAAGGGGACTGTCAAGATAAAGATACCTTGATGTGCATTCACTCACACAAGGCCGTGTGAGTATCATTTTTTATATTTATCATTACATATCAGACCCCTAATACATCTATAGATCACTACGTGCTAAGATCAACTTTGGATAAAAAGATACCTTCCCCTAGGATTGTACTCACACTAGCCCGTGTGAGTACTGGCAGTATTTACTGCCTTATAAATATAAATATATATATCATTGGATTTTATCAATACTGCCTGTATCACCCTCTAAAACATTGTTTTAATCTATTGATTCCGAGGGAGACATCCTCATTGTAAGCCGAGGACCGCTGAAGACATCAAGAAAGAAAACCAAGTCCTGAAAAGAAGAAGGCAACCGACCGAGGGAACACCAAGACAAGTAAACCTTGCTGTGAGAGCATTTACACAAGGCCGTGTAAGTGATTTATTATATCTTTCAAACACACCCATAAATATCTAATTAGATACTCCAGACACCCCAAATTCTTCAACCTGTGCTCCCCCTTTCTCTCTCTATATAAATGTGCCAGGTTACCCTGGGTTATAAATGGTGCTAGGGCCCAACTAGTCAAAGCAACTGTTGGGTACCCAGCAAGTTCACAGGACCCTTATTTATACTGGCCGTGACCATAAAGCAGAAACTTCAACCTCCAAGGACCAAAATCAGTTCCAAACCAAAAGCCGACATTATAGTAGAAGTACAATGTACTTCATCAGTGAGAACCCATTGAAGTCTCTAAAACGCTGATGCTACAAATCAGTAATACATCAAATCAGTGAGAGATGACGGGTGTCCATAAAAGGAAGCTGGTATTAACTCATTACCTAAAAAGTGTAGCGAACAGTCCGCCGCAGGGTGGTGCTGGTGTTAACCCCGTTATTTACCTTTCTGATCAACCAGGCAGTGCCGCTTGATATAGTCAATATGTCTAGTTTTTTGTATGCTCTTTGAAAAGCCACCAAATTTGATGGACGGGTTAACCAGACAAGTTAGTTAGCGGCTGCTCTCAGAATGCGACCTGCTATATTTAGAATGAAAGAAAACATACTTCTGGGCAGTGTTTATGCTATCTTCAGGTAATACTACAGTATTTTTTTAGTTACTGAACTGTTTTTGTTTCTATACAGACCTTTGCAAACGAGGGTCATGGGAGGTGCTAATGTTTGAAGGAACCTAAGCAGATATAGGCCTATAGTCTTTTCCATGGGACATCTTCCTACACTTTACAGCCCATTGACTTGATAGTGGTTAATGGCCAATAGTCTTGGCGGTCGGTGTACTTCACTCATCTGTTTTTACCACAAACCATATGTTTCACCTATAGTATCTCTACACAGGAATGTGGGATGTTTAGTTTTTTTGGATGATTAACAGTAAATGCATTACCTAGGGATTCAAGTTCTAGGTTTTAACGGACAAAACTCTGGAAACACACCACCGATTTCATAATGTTGAGCTTCCGGTTAAACCCGATTAAAAAAAAAAAGGGAGAGGCAGCATACGGGGAGTATTAAAAACAAGTGCACTGGTTATACACACCAAATTCAAAGTGATAAACACCGATTTTTAAAATAAAATGAAAACACCAGAAATGCACACAAAAAATAAATAAACACAGATTTAAAAGAAATGTAAAAAAAAAAACACACAAACCGGAAACCATAGTTATACCTCATCATTGTCAATAGAGCGTTCTGTGCCAAGCGCCAATAATATTTGGATGGGATAACAGTTTCAGTGTCCCTGCATAAATAGGGGCCCCGTGAGCTTGTTGGGACCTAACCCGTCGCTCTCTCTGCCCTTCGCCACCTTTACACCAGGGATAAACCGGGACATTTGGTTGCTTTCCACTTCATAGGGCAATTGCTGCCCATCTCCTCTTCCACTGCGCCTTTGCGTATTCCAGGTGTCACCGACTTGTTAACTCTCACTGATTTTCAATGAGTCTCATTGATTAGGAGTAATTCCCACTGATTTTTTTTAGCATCATCGTCTCATAGACTTCAATGGAGCCTCGCCGATAATATTCTCAGTGTTTTCCATTCTTGGAGATTAACATCCCTGATCGGGATCCGTAGGAAGGAGAAGATATTATTCCGCCCAAACCATTGGCTGTGGTGTCATTTTTGGGAGAAGCTATTGGGTGCCCTCCTTGCCATCTGCCTTAGCAAATGGTAGGGAGCTCCAGGGGGGGGTTAGGCAGCTTGGTGTTGAGGCTGGATGATGGTTTGGACACCTCTCCTGGATCTTTATCGAAACCTTTGATCGGCCATCTGAAGTACACACTAAGGGAAAATCCTGTTCTAATTACTTTTTTCTACTTTCATTTTGAACAAAATGTCTACACTTGATATTATTTAACAATTTCAAATCTAGGCCCTGAAGTCCCTAACCGAGGCGTCACCATGGCGACCACAATTCTGCAGGAGCCGGCACAGAGGCACAGTGCAGTGCTGCCTGTGGCAGATAATTATACCCTTCACTGCCAAAGGGGCCAGCACAGCAGGGCAATGTATACCTGTAACACGCAGAGCAGTGTATGTCTGTAACACGCAGAGCAGTGTATGTCTGTAACATGAACAGCAGTGTACACGTATGTCTGTAACATGCAGAGCATTGTATGTTTGTAACACGCAGAGCAGTGTATATCTGTAACACGCAGAGCAGTTTATGTCTGTAACACACAGAGCAGTATAGATCTGTAACACGCAGAGCAGTATATATCTACAACACGCAAAGCAATGTATATCTATAATACGCAGAGCAGTGTATATCTATAATACGCAGAGCAGTATATATCTAGAACGCACAGAGCTGTATATATCTAGAACACGCAGAGCAGTATATATATATAACACGCAAAGCAATGTATATCTGTACCACGCAGAACAGTGGATATCTATAACAAGCAGAGCAGTATATATCTAGAACACGCAGAGTAGTATATGTCTATGACACACATATATGTAACATGCAGAGCAATATTTCTATAACATGCAATCCAATATATATATCACGCACAGAGCAATGTATATCTATGTCATGCCAAGCAACATATATCTGTAACATGCAGGATATATTATATCTATAAGATACCTAGCATTTTACCTGTAACATGTTGGGAATTATACCTCTAATTGTTTATTTGTAAACATATTCCACAGCTCGGTACAGCGGGGGTACAGAGTGATATATAAATTAAATAAACAAAATGATATACCAAATAAGGAAAAACCAGCATAAACAGATACAAAAGATAACGAGGGCCCTGCTCAGTATTATAACTAGAACATGCTGAGCATTAAACCTATCACATGCAGGGTATTATAAATATAACATGCAGGGTATTATAAATATAACATGCAGGGTATTATGCCTATCACATGCAGGGTATTATAAATATAACATGCTGGGCATACCTATAACATGTAGGGTATTATAAATATAACATGCAGGGTATTATAAATATAACATGCAGGGTATTATAAATATAACATGCAGGGTATTATGCCTATCACGTGCAGGGTATTATAAATATAACATGCGGGATATTGCACCTATCACATGCAGGGTATTATAAATATAACATGCGGGATATTGTGCCTATCACATGCAGGGTAGTATAAATATAACATGCGGGGTATTATAAATATAACATGCAGGGTATTATAAATATAACATGCAGGATATTGTGCCTATCACATGCAGGGTATTATAAATATAACATGCGGGATATTGTGCCTATCACATGCAGGGTATTATAAATATAACATGCAGGGTATTATGCCTATCACATGCAGGGTACTATGCCTGTCACATGCAAGGTATTATAAATATAACATGCGGGATATTGTGCCTATCACATGCAGGGTATTATAAATATAACATGCAGGGTATTATGCCTATCACATGCAGGGTATTATAAATATAACATGCAGGGTATTATGCCTATCATATGCAGGGTATTATAAATATAACATGCAGGGTACTATGCCTATCACATGCAGGGTATTATAAATATAACATGCAGGGTATTATGCCTATTACATGCAGGGTATTATAAATATAACATGCAGGGTACTATGCCTATCACATGCAGGGTATTATGCCTATCACATGCAGGATAGTATGCCTATAACAAGCAGGGTATTATACCTATAACATTCAGAGTCCTCCACTATAGCCGCTGTAGAGCACATTGCACGAATCCCGGGACCAGGAATCTCTTCCCATTCTCCATCGTCCGGTGCTGAGCTCAATCTGGATCTTCATGACAGAGCGTCGGCTCCGACATTCAGGGGGCCCGGCTTGTATTTTAGGGTTAACTGGTAGTTGGATAGGGCAGCCAACCACCTGTGACCGGTGGCATCCAATTTGGCAGAGGTCAGGATGTAGGTCAACGGATTGTTGTCGGTCCGTACCTCGAAGGAGACCCCGTAGAGATACTCATGTAGCTTATCTACAACAGCCCACTTGAGTGCTAGGAATTCCAGTTTATGGACTGGATAGTTCTGCTCGCTCGGCATCAGACTGCGACTCACATAGGCTACTGGCTGGAGGCCCGCACGGTATTTTTGATGTAGTACTGCTCCCAGCCCATTGAAGCTGGCATCCACGTGCAGGACATACGGTTGATCTGGATCTGCATTGGTCAGGACAGGAGCTTCAGTAAGACTGTTCTTTAGCTCCAGGAAGGCCTTCTCACAGCCGGAAGTCCACTTGTCACCGAACGGCGTTCAAGGGGTTGCTGCTTTCTGCCGAGGGTCTTCCGGATAGATCTTCAGCAAGTTATTGAGAACTTTGGCCTTACTTGAGTATCCCCTCACGAATCTCCGGTAGTATCCGCTTCCTGGAATCCCAGGAAGGAACAGAGCTCCATCACGTTCTCTGGTCTAGGCCAGTTCCCTACCGCTTCCACTTTGGCTGGGTTGGTGGCCACTCCTTCCATGGATATGATATGGCCCACATAGGTGACCCAGGTGCAGCAGAATCTGCATTTGTCAAGGGACAACTTCAGACCTTCCTTCTGTAATCTGTCTAAGACCTTCAGGAGGCAGGGTTCGTGCTCCTCTAGTGTCCGTCAGAAGACGATGATATCGTCTAAATAGACCAGACACACTCGGGGGTTCATGTCTCCGATAGTCTTTTTCATCAATCTCTGGAAAGTGGCAGGTGCCCCACAGATGCCTTTGGGAATCCGGGTGAACTGATAAAACCCAAGGGGCAGATAAATGCTGTTTTCTCTTGGTCTTCAGGTCTGATGGGGACCTGATAAGGTCTAACACGCTGAACCACTGACTGCCGGACAAGGCGTTGAAGATCTCTTCAATCCAAGGTAAGGTGTATTGATCCGGAACCGTACGATGATTCAGGGTGCGATAGTCCACACATAGGCGCACAGAGCCGTTCTTCTTCCGTACAATAGGGGATGTATAGGGGCTGCGGAACTCAGTCACGATGCTAGCATTCTCCATCTCTTTCAAGACCCTCACATCGTCCACATCTCTGGGAGCGATGCGTATGGAGCGCTCTCAGAACGGGGTGGCATTGTTCAATCTAATCATATGTTGAGCACTGTTGCTACAGCCTACATCCATTTCAATGGTGGAAAACACCTCTTTGCGCTCAGCCAGCTTGTCACTAAGTCGCTTCTTCCACTCTGGTGGCAAGAACGATGCTCCAAAGTCGAATTTCAGTCCGGGAGGGGCTTCCCGCACGATAGCAGCGTTCGTATGAACCAGGGGTTCTATTTGAGTGACTGGGTATATCCGGCCCAGTACTTGACCGACGTCAAACCGAATAGGGTGAGGCGAGATATTGTGAATGGACACCGTGAACCGACGAGGAAATGGGGACTTCCACTCCTTCATTTCTGGCACCACCTTGAACACTCTCATCGCGCCCTCTTCAGGTGTAGTTTCCAGTGAGAAATACCAGTCCGTTTCATCATGGGCAGGGTAGTTAGGTACAGCTGCCATGTGTCTCACTCCCCCGGGTGGATTATCTGTCAACCCCTTCTCATGGTTGAAGAACTGTCCGAAACATTCTTGGGCAGAAATTCGGTAGCACTCTCCTTTGAAGGCAAGGACGACAAGGGTATTTACACTGCTTCTTTAAGGTATGCCCGGATCAAGGATCACACCACATTGGTCTCTAGTATGATGGGAAAATTCAGATGTTCCCTGGGTTCAGGACACACCAACGCTTCCACTTCCATGGGTTGAGTCGTGTTGGTGTTAAGCTGCGGTATATCCAGCATCACTTGAATCACTCCATCGATGTGGTAGTCTTCGCTACTGAGGCCCCATAACTTTATTTTCTCTGCCGACTGCATAGGCAGATGTTGGAGGTGCAGATCATAGAAAGATCGGTAGATGACAGTCACTTGAGAACCAGTGTCCAGCAAAGCGGGGGTGTAGACTCCCTCAACTAGTCCTCTGGCTGCAGCTCCTAGTCGGTTATATGCATCCTGTTGGTGCTCCTTTTTGGGTCTAGCCATGGTGCCACTGTCCGAGGAGGTGGACGGACACTCTGCCGGGTGAACGGTGAATGCCATGGCTCCGTGGGTGGAGGTTGCTGACTTTGGACAGTCCCTTGTAAAGTGACCTTCTGTGTTGCAGGTATAACAGTGGATACCTTGGGTCACACTGGAGCTAGGATTAGGGGCCGAGGTCTGGGGGTCTTGCATGGAGGTTCCTGGGGGATGCTCTCCTCGGGATTCTCTTTCGCACTAGGCTTCTTGGATGGGTTTACCTTGCTGTCTCCCTTGGTAGACTCCTAAGACGTTTTGGGAGTATGGAATCGCACTTGTACCTCCTGCTTCTTTATTTGACCTAACAATTCCGTAAAGCTAGGGGGTTTCTCCGCCAGAAGGGCGCATCACAGCATAAGGGCTATAGGATGAGAGGGTAAGGATCCTTTCAGAAGCTGCTTGAATCGGTACTCATCCACGACTAGTGCAGCAATGACTTACTTGTAGAGTAAATTCCACAAAGCCAGCTGTATGCGTCGGACGAATGTGGACAGATCCTCTCCCTCTTTCTGCCGGAGGGCATGGAACTGTGTCAAGGGCTCATCTTCATCATCCTCAACACCATAGGCCTGGGTGAGGAGTTCTACCACCTCTTGGGTGGTGGCTTCCCTCTCTAGCTCACGGTGCATTCTCACAATATTGGCTGCTGGGGGCCTTAGGCATTCGACTATCCGCTGCATCTTCACGGTTCCGAACAAGACCATTCTTTGAGCACTTGCAGGGTATGGTCTCTCCAATCCCCAAACTCTTCTTTCCCTGCGGGGGTCAGTGATACCCCGGAGAAAGTTTTTAACTTGCGGTAATGGTGTGACTGGGAGACCTGCACACGTTTGTCAGCCAGTAGCTGCATTGCCTCTCCGAACGCAGGTTCTCCCTCAGAGCCAGAGCTACTGCGGCCAGATCGTCCACTTTGCCAGGATGTTATGCTAGCCTCACTCTTGCAGGGGCCTCCTGGGGAAGGGGGAAAATCAGTTTCTACGTCCTGGTTAGGGACCGGCTCTGGGCTAGGATCCTCCATTTTGACTATCAGTGCGGGGTAGATAATAAGACACTCACTGGGTAGGACTCCCGGCAGGAGTAGGGCTTGAGGTCCACTCTCCTCGCTTAAATCACATCGGGCGTTAATTAGGACCATGCTCCAGGTAGGGGTGGGGTCCCACTATCGGCCCAGAGGCTGAGCTGCGGCTAACCTTGGCAACCTCCTCAGGGCTAAGTACACTTTGTATGAATGGATATTGGCCGGGACATAGCCGACGGCCATCACGTGGCGGGAAGGAACCTGGAACTCCACTGCCGGACCTCCTGTCTTAACAGTACAAACATGGTTTCCTATAATTTGGCTCTACTTTTCTCGAGCACCCCAGGTAATGAATCTCAGCAGCGCCACCAAATGTAACCCCCTTTCCCTATGCCTAAGGGAAACTGCGTGCGATTACGCGTCTTGCTGTTACCCGTGAGGCTCACAGGAGGCCAATGCCTCCGCTTCTGGGGAGCCTGGGGTGCTATATCTCGCGGTGCAGCGCCTCCACCTATGAGGATCTTAGCGTGGCGGGATGAAACAATATACTCAGCAATAAACAATATCACACCAGATATTATATAACTCGTGTTTACTGCGGTCCCACAGTATGCAAACAATACACTACACACAATACCATAACATAATACCACAGTACCCCTGTGTGTTCCCCCCAAAGTACTGAGGGTGCCCTGGGCACCTTGAACCCCTGTTGTCTGCAGAACAATTCCCACCCCAAAGTGTATGAAGGTAGTACTACCTTCCCTGTGGTGTGGTGGTGCACAGTGGGTACCTTCCTGGCTACGACCAGGGAATTAGGGGGATCCTCTGTTAGCAAACCTGCATCCATGGTCCCACGATACAGGTTTACAAAATTTCCCTCACGGTGGACACGTGCAGTCTCGTCCGAAGGTCACAGATCGCTGCGTGGACGTCCATCCGATGGCGCGGGTTGTGGATCTCTAAGGGGAAGAGTTCCTGTCTAGGGCCTTCCCTACAATACTGCACTAAAACAGTGATCGGGGCCTTAGGGCAAAGTTCTCTCCTAGTCCAGGGGTTTACTAGCTCCCTGAACACATCTGTCCTCTTTGCTGGCTCCCTCAGGACTCCTCATGCTTCCTGGTTCGCGGAGGATATCGAGAGACTCTCAAAATGTATGTTCGCGCCTCTTTGGTTGGGACGGCCCATGTGACCTATCCCCACCCCGAGGCTTCTAGGAGTTGTAGTTCCGCTTGGTTACTTACGGAGCCATTCCAAGATGGCCACCGCAACTTTCCCCCGATCCGATCCAAAAGAGCCCTGAACCTCCCGGGCGACACCAGCAGGCTGATGCAGGGCAGCTCCCCCCACTTGTGGGCAGGTAAGGGGGACCCGGCTACATATATATATATATATATATACAGTGGTTGACAAATCACCAAAAAATCTACTCGCCACACAAAAAAATCTACTCGCCACCTAGTACCAAACGTGTGCTGCTTGGGCCAATATTTACTCGCCCGGGGGTTAAATCCAAATGTATAGGTTTGTCGAACACTTTATATATATATATATATACATGTGTGTATATATATATATATATATATATATATATATATATATATATATATATATATATATATATATATATATATATATGTGTAGCCGGGTCCCCCTTACCTGGGGGGAGCTGCCCTGCATCAGCCTGCTGGTGTCGCCCGGGTGGTTCGGGGCTCTTTCGGATCGGATATTATGTATATATATATACAGGCCTAGCATTATACCTATAATATGCAAGGCATTATATAAATACTATGCCTAGCTTAATCTGTACCTTTAACATGCCTAGCAATACAGTATATAACATGCCTCACATTATACCTATACATGCACTGTATTATATATATGGCATTATACTTTTATCTTACTGGATATTATACCTATAACATACAGGGCAGTACACCTACACCTATATCATTGCCCTGCTGGCATCTCTCACAGCCTGTGTGTGCAGCTTTATCCGGCCTCGCTCCTCCCAGAAAGGGCTTAGACCCCAGCCCCCTCTTACATTTCGACACGTTGATTCCTTTTTCATCCCAGAAGTGTTTGCAGTGCGAGATGAGTTTATAAAGATGCTATAAAAAGCTTTCCCCTCGTCCCACTCACCACCTGCCTGGCGTGGAACACGTGCCTCAAAAGGCAAAGTGCCCGGTGACAAATCTGCCAGCTATTGCACCATGCAGTGCAACCTCCTGTCCCTGCAAAGGGGGCAAAGGATCAGTTCTGCCATCTTTTTTCTTACCCAATTATTTATTTATTTTTAAACATGGATAGGAAGGGGGGAGGGGCGGGGGGGGGGGGGTTACTCCGAACAGTGTTAATTTCAGCTCTGCGGACCCCCTGCTTCCTGAGATTACCAGGAGAGGAGCCGACCGCTCCTGGGAAAACAAAATGGAGGCTTAAATCTCCCCCACGTTACACGGGCCAATAGGAAGCTGCGACGGCATCCATCGAGGCTTCCTATGGGGCCCTCGTGACGCAAGGGTTTTAAACCTGCAAAAGGTACTGGCAACACTTTCTCCGGTAAATATCTCGGGAAGCATGGGGTCCCCAAAAACCACCTGATTTCTACCTACTTATATATGAAACAAAAGGGGGGAGGTAAGCTTGGGTTTCCCCTTTAGCTACTGGTGTACAACACCAAGTCATCTTGACAAGTCCAGCGCAGTTATTACGCCCCCAACGCTCACCGTTCTGTGACCACACCACCCACACAGTAGATCTGGCCCCTGCAGTGGTTGATGGGCCTTTTAAACACCTAGTGATTCTGTGTCCGCTCGCATGATAAAATTCGATATATCCTAAATGCAGGGGCACGGCTTTTTCTTTTCAAAAAGATTTGTGCCGTGTGATATTTATGATGTAAAAGAGAAAGATATTTTTTCTTTCAGTGGAACAGTATGGGTGGAAATAAAAAAAAAAGCTGTGGTACCCTGAGATTTTTTTTTAATAACAAAGCAGTGGTACCCTGGCTTTTTAAATATCAACGTAGTGGTTCCCTGTATTGTTTTATAACAGAGAAGTGGTACTCTTTACCCCTTACTATCCAGTAGTACCCACCCATTGGTGAGACCAGGAAGTCTCAAAGTTTACTTACACCAGTGCTCTCTGTTCATCCACACATTTTATATATATATATATATATATATATAAAAAGAAATGTGTGGATGAACAGAGAGCACTGGTGTAAGTAAACTTTGAGACTTCCTTTGAGACATGTTTCAAAAATGTTGGAACAATATATAGAAATAGCCATTGGTCCAATTAGATTGTGCACAGACTGAAGTACAGAGCTAGACCATATGAATGCGTGATGCTAAAGACCACAACAGGGAGATGGGTAAATGAATGAATAACCAGATAATCATGGGGGGACCCCTAAATATAAACTTGATAGAAGACAGGTACTGGGTTGCAAATCCTGGATAATGAGCTCACTAATAAGTGACGCTGATGTGAACAATAAAACCAGGAGCGATGAGCATAATCACACCCTATGATGTACCAAGTGTCAGAATAATGTCCTGAACAGGAAAACATGTAGCAAGCCGTTAACTCATGCTGAGTGCTGCAACGTCCATGCGATCCGCAGGTAAGGGGTGTGCCTCAGTCCAAAAGGTAGATCTGGGTCTAACATGAGGATCCAGATGTGTGTAACAGACACACACACACACACACACACACACCTTATGCTATATTTAGAAGCAGCTTTGAAGAGAAGTTCAGTTAATGAGAAGGCAGCACCAGATCTGTGCATCAGGAAGGGACAGCTGGGGATCAGGAGGTCACAGTTGACAATGTATCAGCTTCCAGTCACCAGTAGGGTTGGGTAGTGCCCGGTCAGGGTTCTCTCTCGGAAAGGAACGTACATGCAGGGCATTAGGCTTGAATATTGGACAGCCAGGATCCACTCGGCACCTGATGGCAGGGAGTGGACCCTTGCTGTTGGCATATGGTTTGGGAGATCAGGCAGCTGAACACTTCTCTAGCACGCGGAAGACATCTTCACGTCATATTGAATGAGTGTCCCGTGCTAAAAGATAGGCTCCATGCAGTTGGTTTGGACAGCCAGGCTCCTCTCTCTGTTGGATGGTGGGCTCCATACACTGGGCTGTCTTCTCTCTAACGTGTGTTCTGTCTGCACTGAAATGTCTCCCCTTCACCTTTTCCTTTCTCTCCTCTTCTACGCCCCGCCTAAGTATTGAGGACCCCACCCTGTCAGCAGCCACTACCCTCGACCATATCCCCATCTCTGCAGATCTGAAGTGCCAGCGTCCCCGCACGCTGCTTCGCCAGCAGAGTCTCCAGCAACCTCTCAGCCTGCACCAGAAGTTCAACCCCTGCCAGCCAACCAGCAGCCAGAGCCTGGGGCAGCTTCAGCTGAAGCTCCAACCCCCCTCCGCCAGCAGCAGTGCCAGCAACCCCCGGCCCCAACGAGCGGGCCAGAACCGGCTCCCAACCACAGCCGGATCTAAGCACCGACAGTCAGGCGTCAGGACACGAACCAGCCCAGGCAGCTTGGACTATGTGGTCGGGCAAATCCGCAACCGGGGGCTGGACATGAAATCTTTCCTGTAAGTCTCTGTTCTCCTGTTTTCCTGCTCCCTTCCTCTCCCTCCTTCCTCTTCCTCCTTTCATTTCCATGGCCGAACCTTTTCAAAATGCCGACTATTTTTCTAACAGGGCGTCGTAAGAATATTTTGCTCTAAAGAGCTTACAATCTATTTTTCCGAGCCCTTAGACACATGGAGATAAATGGAATTGCCAGCAAGGTCACACACAGCTGATACCGGGACTTACACTCCCACTTCAAAGAGTATTTAAAAAACAAAAACAAAGCCTGGTTGTGCTGTCCTGAATTATAAATGGGCAGAACTGCTTAGCTATCTTATGAATGTCATTGTTTCCTTGGAAAGATTTGCCCGTCCTTAGGGTATATTATTTCACTTATTTGTTTCTGGCAAATACATTTCTATGTTCTTCGGGTCCATGTACTGTAATTCTGATCCTATCTGGTACTTATTATTCTCCCACTCGTCTCTGATTTATGATGGCAGCATAATTAGTTGACAATGAAACATCAAAAGGAGAAAAGCTGGGGGATTAACAGTTGTCTTGAAAAACATATTTTATCACAAAAGAGATTAGGCAAAGATCGTAAAAACACTCCAAAGGATTAATTTGCCGCGGAGACGTTAAAAGCTTAAAAAAAAAAAAAAATTGTTTTAAAATATTTATACATTTGATATTTTTTCAAGGTGCCAATCACCCACACTTAATCTATGAAACGTTGCCACAGCCATTAGTTCATGTTGCTCCTAGGAGGGACTACCCCTTTAAATGGGCAACCTCTCAGAGGACCAAAGTGTACTAATGCCAGTGATATTTTTTTTAAATGTCTTTATTTTCTGGGAGCATGGTTACAACATACAACGAGCAAAACATAGTGAGCATTCAGGCAACCGTACGCTCACAGCATTTTATATATATTGTTTTTTTAACAAATGTTGAACTTTAAATGATAAAAATAATGATGATGGGGAAGGGGGGGGAGAGAAAAGGGGATAAATAGAAAGAAGGAAGGAAAGAAAGCTCTCTGCAGGCCCTCGCATCTCGCTGTAGGCTCCTCCGTGTACAACAGCTTTACTTCCTTTAGTCTATCCCAAGACCTGTGTAGCAGTGCAGTGGACACCCAGTCTGAATATCTAAAGGGGCCTATAACCTCTTTAAATGGGCAGTTACATGATTAAGGGGTCAGTCCCTCCTAGGACCAAAGTGTACTAACGGCAGTGACATGTTTAAGGGGTCAGTCCCTCCTAGGAGCTAAGTGTACTAACGGCAGTGACATGTTTAAGGGGTCAGTCCCTCCTAGGACCAAAGTGTACTAATGCCAGTGACATGATTAAGGGGTCAGTCCCTCCTAGGAGCAAAGTGTACTAATGCCAGTGACATGTTTAAGGGGTCAGTCCCTCCTAGGAGCAAAGTGTACTAATGGCAGTTACATGATTCAGGGGTCAGTCCCTCCTAGGATCAGTGTACTAACGGCAGTGACATGTTTAAGGGGTCAGTCCCTCCTAGGAGCAAAGTGTACTAATGTCTGTGACATGTTTAAGGGGTCAGTCCCTCCTAGGAGCAAAGTGTACTAACGGCAGTGACATGTTTAAGGGGTCAGTCCCTCCTAGGAGCAAAGTGTACTAACGGCAGTGACATGTTTAAGGGGTCAGTCCCTCCTAGGAGCAAAGTGTACTAACGGCAGTGACATGTTTAAGGGGTCAGTCCCTCCTAGGAGCAAAGTGTACTAACGGCAGTGACATGTTTAAGGGGTCAGTCCCTCCTAGGAGCAAAGTGTACTAACGGCAGTGACATGTTTAAGGGGTCAGTCCCTCCTAGGAGCAAAGTGTACTAACGGCTGTGACATGTTTAAGGGGTCAGTCCCTCCTAGGGGCAAAGTGTACTAATGGCAGTTACATGATTCAGGGGTCAGTCCCTCCTAGGAGCAAAGTGTACTAACGGCTGTGACATGTTTAAGGGGTCAGTCCCTCCTAGGGGCAAAGTGTACTAATGGCAGTTACATGATTCAGGGGTCAGTCCCTCCTAGGATAAGTGAACTAATGGCAGTGACTTGTTTAAGGGGTCAGTCCCTCCTAGGAGCAAAGTGTACTAATGGCAGTTACATGATTCAGGGGTCAGTCCCTCCTAGGATCAGTGAACTAATGGCAGTGACTTGTTTAAGGGGTCACATCTGGGTGATTGATGCCTATTTAACATCATCTGATATCTATATTTTATATTATATTTTCAAGTCTGTTTCGAAAGTTAGTTTGTAGACAAGGTGAGCTGAGACTTGGTAGGGATATGATTTCCTTTAGCTGCTCCCTTGTATCCCATCCCTTATCTTTATCATTTGGTAGGGTAAAGACAAAACCTTGATTCACAACCCCCAACCCCCCTCTATTCAGCGGTCCTAAAGAGAGTACATTTGTAATTCATAGACGAAGAAACAAAAACAGCCATCATTTGCTTTTAGCATCCTTGGATTTGTTTAAGGAAGCCAATTAGATTGTTCAATGCTTTACAAAAGATTGATTTTTCACCAGCTAAGTGGGATTGCACCTTCAAACACAGCGCCACTGCTTTTTGGAGGACACTTCTATCGCTGACTATGGGTCAATGCTGACTCCTGCTTCTGTTACCTGAGCAGTATTGCTCAGGACTGCGTGTTCAGAACACAACTCTCATATCCCCGGGGCCTGCAAATGAATAAGGTTATTTTGAAATGGCTTCGTTAGCATACAGAAGCAGCCGTCTGCACTTCAGGTTAAAACCCCCAACAAAAACACGTGTTTTCTACTCTAATCTCCTCAATTAGCAGTGACTTCTACATCAAAGGGAACAATTAGCGTACTGCCCAGAAGAGAGAGAATTCAACAGAGAAAATCATTGTATGTCTGCCCCACTGCATCTCCTATCCGCCTTCTCCCTGGTACATGAAAGCTTCAGTCCCAGGGAGCGGACCAAGAAAACAATTAACTCCTTGAGTCGCTGTAGTGGCCAGATACGTTTTGCTCTTCCACTCATGCGGCCTCTCACAGGTAACATTCAGATCCCCCCATCCCCGGGCCGCAGACGTTGCGCGGTGAGCGGCTTGCAGGTGGCGGCAAGGGAAGCTGTGCCCAGAGGCAGTTGGGAGTGGAATGGGAATCAAGGCGACCCTGCCACCCATCTACACCCCTGATGAAGGTGTTGGGGTGCACCGAAACGTTGGATGCCACTAGGACTTTTTTGAAGTCATTAAAATGACTATGAATTGGCCTTTTCACTAGTATCTCTTGTGGTATGCCTTTTGCTGTTTAGTATACCCGTCATGTTTCACCATCACTGTGTAACGTTAGCTCTCCTTGTGACCTTGGGCACGTCACTTTATCTCCCCGGGCCTCAGGCATTCAATGGTAAGCTCTTCAGGACAGCGTCCCATTGCGCCTGCACAATTCTTTGTGCAGAACTGTGTGTGCTGCCAGGGTTATATTAGTGGGGTGGGGGAGGCGGGGTGTAAGCGTTCATATTATTAAGAGGCAAAAAGAGGATGGTACCCTGTTAGCCAGTAGAATAACAGAAAGTGAATCATTGCGCTTCTCCCATTGGGCTAACAATATCTGGTGAAAAGGATACATAGTGAAACCTACGTCTGTATGACAAAGGAGACTTTTGGTTGCATCTTTTGATCACATCATGACAGCCTGCTAACCAACATCAAGGTGAGTCTCAATAGCAGGTCCCTATGCTGAATGCATACACATTCTAGTGAATTATGTCCTGAAGGGGTTAATAAATAAAGCATATGTTTCTGTGACTTAGTGCAGTTAAAGACTGGTATATACCAGTAAAGATACTCACATATAGGCAAGTCATAAGACACTCACTACTTGTGAAGGGGAAAGTGACATAGAAAGTGAACATGCTGGGACCTTACTTGGGGAATATATGCCTTGAAAGGAAGGGCTAAAACCTCCCACAAGCTGCTCAATAAGCAGTTACAGGTGGATAAATGCATTAATCACACCCTAATAGTGATGCCTGCTGGAAGCGTGCAGCTAAGGATTTAATTCGGCGCAACAGAAAATGTAAAACAAATATATATATATATATACATGTAGAGGTATCAGTACCGTGTTAGCCGAGCTTCAATAATCAAAAAATAAATAGATGATACCGTTCTGTGGCTAACGAAATGCTTTTATTTGTGCGAGCTTTCGAGATACACTGATCTCTTCTTCCGGCGATGTTCATTGTAACATCGCCGGAAGAAGAGATCAGTGTATCTCGAAAGCTCGCACAAATAAAAGCATTTCGTTAGCCACAGAACGGTATCATCTATTTATTTTTTGATTATATATATATATATATATATATATATATTTATATATATATTCGTCGCGTTTAGCATAGGGACCTGCTATTGAGTTTCACCTTGATGTTGGTTAGCAGGCTTGTCATGGTTTGATCAAAAGTTGCAACCATAAGCCTCCTTTGTCATACAGACTTCACTATGTATATTTTACACCATATATTGTTAGCCCAATGGGAGAAGCGCAGGGATTCACTTTCTGTTTTTCAATATATGTATGGCCAACTTTTCTGCCAGCAGCCGACTCCCTACACGGAGAAGCGCGGCGAATAAATATATATATATATATATATATATATATATTTGTTTTACAGCCAGTAGAATAAACCAATAAAAAGGAGGGTAGAAGGGATGCCTTTAATGGCTAACCCTGGGTTAAAAAGAGTGCAAGCTCTCAGGATCACAAAGACCCCTTAATCAGATCTTTTTTTTTCAGGTGCCTGAAGAAGGGACCTTTGTGGTCCTGAAATCGTGAACTCTTGCTACCCACGGGTTAGCCATTAAAGGCACTGTATTACTTCTACCCTACTTTTGTTTATCTGTAATAAAGAGGGTCATCTATCCAAGTGTCCCAACTCAAATAAAACAGCAACAGAATTATCCAAGCAAAAAACAAAAATGGTGGCGCTCTCATTGGTTTGTTTTTCCACCCTGGATATACCTGGTGCCGCTTTGTGGAGTATAGTAGACCCAGCTTTGGCAACCTAATGATTATGCTGTAAAGCCACTTTGTCAGGGTACCCTGAAGACTCTACCAAAGCTTCCCTGACAAGGAGAAGACAGGGTTCCTAGCATATTAAAAAAGGGCGAGCTGGTCTGTGGCTGCTTTATGCGCGGCCATGTGTTGCTGACCTCTCTGGCAGCGAAAGAGTTGAGCCCCCCCTGGCATTGCATCCTTGTGATCTGAGATACATATTCATGGCATCGCCATCCGTGTTCACAGCAGAACATACTGTACGTGCAGGATGTGCCGCGGAAGCAGTTTCCGAGACCCTGCTCCTGTGCACATGCATAAGCAGGAGGGATGAGGCTGCTTGCCGTGTGTGTGTGAAGTGCAAGACCCCCTTCCTGCAAGAGGCCTTGCCAGGTGGACAGGGGTGTGTCCCCGGTGAGAGATCGCAGTGAGTTACGGGCTCAGTTTAAGAGCCCTAACACTAAATCTGTGAATCCACCACGTCATGGGTGGGGGGGGGGGGGGGATCATCTGAAACCCCGATAACGCTGAGCATGCTCCCTAGCAATTCTACGAGGATCGCTTATCAAAGCCCCCCAGCTGCAAAACTGGGGGCAAAGAAAGGGCAGCAGATTTATTCATGGGATTTTGTTGATAGATCTGTTGCAGTGTTTTTTCCCTGGTTTTACAGTCGGGCATTTATCAAAGGAAAAACTCCCAATTGTTGTTTTTTGGGGGGGTTTTATAATGGGGTTCTGTGTCTTTTCATAAATCTGGTGCTGTGTTTTTTTTGCTCTGGTTCTGAAGCCCAGAAGACCTCAGTAAATAGACCCCTCTAAAGTCTATTTCAAATTCTCCGGTCTGCAAAACATGGGGCAAAAAAAACTAAACCGCACCAGGTATGGGAATAGAAACACAATCCCCTTAAAAAGCAGTTGCTTTCCCTTTGATAAATCTGGTATTTGTGTGTGTTGGGGGGGTTAATTGCAATTTGGGAAATTGACCCGTTAAACTTCATTAACCCCCTGAGAGCCATAGTGTTGTCCTTGGGGTCTCTCCGAATAGGCTGCCACTCTCTTTGCTGCTTGTCAGAAAGGTGGGTGAGTAGGTGGCAGCTGTCCCCGCCAGATGTGCCCCATCTAACGTAGTGAATTTGATTTAACCAGCGGTTGAAGTGTCTGTGCCAAGGAAGGGGTTAAAGCCAGAGTGGCTCAGACGCGTCTCTCCCGCTCAATACCAGCCCCCAGCTGCCTTTTGTCGGACTAATAGAGGAATCACATTTCAGGCTCCGCCGTGAGGTTAATTAATCCTCTCTTGTAGCTGATTGAAATAACAGCACCTCGTGCATTGTCACAGGGCAGGTCGCAGCCCATAAACATTGCCCTCCATTTACCGGGGTCAGCCATGGGGTTCTCTTCCTTTCCTGCACGCCGCCTGCCCGGGCACTGCGCCCAAGCACTGCACTTCTGTTGGCGCCCTGGTGAAGGCGACTTAAAAGTGCCGCCCTATTCTTGGGAAGGGGTCACGCTAAACATGGTGCACACGGGGGAAGGGGGGGAGACAGCTCCAATCCACAAGATTTGGGGGAAGTATTTTGGAGGGGGAGGTAACGGTATCGCTGATAGTGACATCAATCAGTGTTGATGAATCTCCAGGCACTCCCAAGTATTTTATTCCAAAGGAAAGTTTAAATGACATAACAAAGACCAACGTTTCGGCCTCTAAGGGCCTTCATCAGGGCCTTCATCAGGGTCAATGTTTCGGCCTGTAAGGGCCTTCATCAGGGTCAATGTTTCAGCCTCTAAGGGCCTTCATCAGGGTCACGTGGGTCTTTGTCATGTAAAATAAACGTTGAAATATTCCTGGAGATTCATCAACAATTATCTATATGTAACAGGCGGTGTTCTTTTCTATAACTTTTTGTATTGATCATGTTTTTTGGGGGTGCATTACCGTACCACCGTTCCCTGTTTCTGTAGTGACAGAGTGCAGACACACAGTGTTGCGCAATGCGTCGGGGCCGGGGGCCGGGAGCCGTTAAGGCACCGAGAGAATAACGCTGTAGATCCCCTATTACTGGCAGCAGGGACTGAAATTAACCCTGCACTAGGGAACCCATGTTTAATCCCCTTGGCTGCCAGGGGGTAAAATGCAGACATAAGACAACTTCACCCGTGTGGTCTAGTATTTCATGTTCTTCTAAATCCTGCCGTGAAATATGAATGTCATTTTTTTTATGAACTCGGAAGGTGCTGGGAGTGTGTGTAGTGTAGTAATAATGAATGGTTTGCTTTGTAAATGTGCTGGAGAGACTGAAGGGGAGATGAGAGAGATGTGTGGGGGGCGGGGGGGAGATGAGAGAGAAAGGAAGGAGAGGGGGATGAGAGAAAAGGAGAGGGGGGTGAGAGAAAGGGAGGAGGGGGTGGAGAGGGAGATGAGTCAGGAGGCAGAAGGGGAGATGAGAGGGTGGAATATGGAAGGATGAGAGAGACAGGAAGGAGAGGGGGGTATCATAAGGAATGAAGGGGAAGGAGGGTATGAAAGAAAGGTGGGTGAAGGTTGACATGGTGGGAATGGGGGGTTGAGGGGGGAAATGTGGGAGAAAGTAAAGAGATGAGAGATATAGAGTATTAAGGGGAAGGGGCTATTACACAGGCTTTCAAATATATCAGGAGGATAAATAGGGTGCAGGATGTAAGTTCTTAGAGAAAGAAAATGAGGCTCGCGCTCAGAGGCTGGGAGGTTAAGGGGGAACGTGAGGATGTGCCTTTGTATTGGAAGGGTAGTGGATACATGAAGCAGCCGCCCAGCAGAGGTGTACACGGTACATTGAAGGCCATGGGGTGTGTTAGCTGAAGCAGAGAGGTGTGGAGTCTGACATAGAGACACGTGGACTCTGGAATGAAACGGCACTTCCCTTCTCCTCCCGCTGCATGTTATCATACCTCACCTGGCTCTTACCTTCTCCTGTCCCTCCTCCCCTTGCATGTTATGACCCTTATGTTCATCTTACTGGGGATACTGTGATTTCTGCCTGGTGCTGGTGAATTTGGGGGTGATCTTTTGCTTCTCTTATGCTGCTTCTCTGTCTTTCTCTCCTCTCTCTCTCCCGCCCCCTCGCCCTGCCCCCGCGGGCAGGGAAGGCCGCATGGTGGTGCTGTCCTTGGTGCTGGGTATCTCCGAGCAGGACGACTTTGCCAATATCCCTGACCTGCAGGCCAATGGGTCCCAACAGAACCAGAATGCTCAGGGCGACAAGAGGTAGGAGGAGGGGGAGCTTGGCTGTGCCCTCACTGTGTAAGACTGGGAGGAGGGTCTGTGTGTACTAGGGCCATGGAAGGCCATGTAATAATTGCGGAGCAGTTTGCCATTTAGTGGGGACCTACCAGCTTCAAGATATCCATCACTTTGCTTGCAATCAGCGTTTAGCGCTCTCTTACACTACTAAGATTCCATGTCCATGCGTGTGCAAGTACATACATGTCTTTGTGTGTCGACATTCAGTGCTTGAAGTGGTCTAAAAAATGTAGTGGTACTGTGACTGATTTAAAAACAAAAAAAATGTGTTTTTAAACCTATAAGCAAAGTTCTTGGGGGTTTGTTTTAGGAAAATGTAAGTGAGATTTCCTCTGTAAAATTGGGATGGGGGTGATGCTTAATAAAACGTAGCCCCTTTTTCTCTACACGCCCTCCCACGTAAACCCCTTCGTGTCATCCCCCATTGACCACTGTCAACATTTCCGAGAAGTTTAAAGAAGACCGAAGTGAGCACGCAATCAGAAAATAGGACAACGTCATATGAGCCTTGTGGCCCATATTTACTAACGGTGCTATCTCATTAAACACCTGGCGACCCTTCACTTGAAATGTGAGGCTCACGTTTTAATATTAACGTGAAGTCTTTATTTGTGAGCAGGGCAGTGTCATATTCATTGACAACATACCTGTTATATAGACTGGTAATTCAACAGCATACTACAATGATAATGACTGGAATTGGAATAAACAGTATTTGGGAAGCCTCAGTTGTCAGGTAGAACTAAAATTCGAGTATGTGGTAAGATAACAACGCCGTTTTCTGCCAGAAAGGTCTGGCGCTAGTGGCAGCATAGGGGTTAAGAACATATTAACATCATGCGCTGGAAGCAAGGAAACTTTTTGTCTCTGGCCTCACAGGTGAGAATCCAGCTCTCTTTGTTCCAGGAGAAAGGGATTATTTGACAAATGAAGTAGCATACGTTTGCGACCCGCGGATTGTAAGACACGGGAGGAATGAAAGAGATGGTGCGCTCCTCCAAACCCACTTGTGTCCCATGCCAGACAGGAGCCGAAGTCAGCTTCCCCCGTGCAGACAGTGGCAATGAAAAACACAGCGCTTGCACAAAGCCTGCATCTGCGGGAGCCGTCTAGTTAACTTATCTCCGGCTGAGAGGTGTGAAAAGAAGAAGGGAAAAAAACGCGTGGCTGGGAACACGGCTTTTTCAGTTATCACTGTGTTTAATTAAGTGGTCCAATTTTCACTCCGAAGGTTATTTTTATGCTCCTTTATACCTCGCTCCATAAATTAACACGTCGGTGCTGTCACCAAGCCGCGGTCTGCCACACTTACCTTCCCGAAAGAAAGCGAGAGCGACACAAGCCAGAGCCAGGAAGGCAGCTCCCCGAGTGACGTTTGGAAGACCGGCACCTTGATTCCCCAACGAAATGCGGGTGTTAATTCTGCTCACAGCTTCACTATCCGCTGATGATGTTATGACATCTGATCTAATGAGGATTTATACACCTATCTATATATATATATATATATATATATCTAAGTATAAATAGGCAGAATGGGGGCCTGTCCTATTAACACATTGTCTGCACTTGTTCCAGTTGACCTTGGTTTAATCATGAATGGCGGAGAGGGGCAATTGAAGATTAAAGGTCATAGTTACCAAGCAGTATTCTGCCATAACGTATCTTCCAGTGCTGGGAGACACCCAACAGCCTAATCAAGTCAAGGGGTTGTAGGGTGTCTTCCAACGCAGGTAGGTGTCTAATGGTAGAAGACTACTTAGACGTAAATGGTTTATACAATGGACCCTTCCAATGAATCATCCATTTGTACAACATGGCTGTTCATTGGGTTGTTCTTTCTCTGGAGGTTGTCAGTGGTTAGTTCAGAGCTGGCAAACACTTACATTACATCCTACAGAGGAGGAAGGTTTCCTCTGTCTAATATCCAGAGGCAAAATTAACTCCTTACACAATACGTCACAGGAGGGGGTGAAACCCGGATGAGGGGCTCCATGTGTATCCTTCTCCTCGGCTGTGTCCCATGATGCTTTGCTGATACATCCCTTCCTGATGCCCTCCTTATCTCACAGATAGCTGAAGGCGCATGAGGTGCTATTGCACATATTTATACAGGAGAATGGAATTGCTGGCATAGAAGTAGGCACAAGAACGTGTGACCTCCCGGCAATGTTTGTCTTATGCTGGTGCAGCAACCCAGCAAATGAAGGACACCTGCAAAAAGGGACCAACCATGCGTGTTCTTGCATCCTTTCTTTCAATGGAGTCCGCTCACATGCAGATGTACTGTGGCAGACTTTACTGTTCACCTGGAGGTGCGACAAATGGTGCCTGAACCACCCACTGCATTTAAAATGTTATGCAACTTACGGAACTTTTTGCGTAACTCGCAATAGGGAAAAGGGACACGGTACACGGAGTTCTGGGAGTTGATGTTCTACTGCTCTGTACTTTGCAGCATGGGATTCTGGGAGTTGATGTACTTCTCAGTACTCTGTAGCTTGTTATTCTGGGATTTGACGTTCTACTTCGTACTCTGCAGCATGGGATTCTGGGAGTTGATATCTTTCTCCGTACTCTGCAACATGGGATTCTGGAAATGGATGTTTTACTCCGTACTCTGCAACATGGGATTCTGGGAGCTGTTGATCTGATTGCCGTACTCTGAAGCAGTTGATATTGGGAGTTGTATTTCATGTACTTTGTGGACTTTGTGGACTGTGATACCTTTTAGTGGACCAATATACCAGTCGTACAAGGATGCAGAGGTCTCTTCATCAGATACAGATGAGAGTTGTATTTCCAAATCTTCATACTCTGCAGCACGGGATTCTGATTTCATTAAAGGATTCTGAGAGGTTGTTCTGTGTATTCACCACATTTTCACAAATTTTTCAATGAGGCATTTTCTTACATCTCCCCCTTGTAGTTCTAGAATCTGTGTGTACAGGCAGTCCTCGGTTATCCAACGGAATCCGTTCTGGAAGTAGCGTTGGATAGTGACACCGTTGTAAAGTGAGTCCCGTGTTAATCAGTGGGGGTGAGCGTTGGATAATGCATTCCGGCGTCGGATAACGTATTCATGCGTTGGATAAAGCATTCCGGCGTTCGATAGCGCATTACGACGTCGAAAAACGGCCCATAGGGTTGCATTTTAAAGCGTGGATATGCCATTCGTTGTAAAGTGAAACGTTGGATAGCGATGACTGCCTGTACAGCTAATCTGTAATATGTAGCGATTTAAATATCTAAGGATCAGGCGGTTCAAGCCTTTCCCATTGCCTACGACTTGTCTGACACTACATCTACAGTACACTCTCCAATGTGCCCAATGTCACTACCAGATGTGTGTGAGTTCATTTATCCAGTGAACCCATAATGCCTCCTATGAATCCCTTGTTTCCCAGCTCATGAAAACAAGAGTTTAACTCCAATTACAGCTCTGATGCTAATTGCTGGTTAATGTGCATGCAAAACACTGAACTGAATGTGATGACCAAACCCGCCTGTAATCTCTGGAGAGTTGAGGCAGAAGGTATCAAACAGGGCACCAATTTTTAAGGATTATGTTGATGATTTAAACCTTTGTTTGCAATGCATCGCTGGCCCATCTGGATATCTCATGGCATCTCTTATATGCACTAATTCTTACAGCCGCTTCTCGTTAAGCATACATATTGTACTCTGAGATGATGCTGAGCTGTACGAGCTCTCACACCGTCACTGCTGCTCAGACAGTGATAACTTCCGATTCGAATACTGGACACCCGTGCATGGCCAGTTTCTCGCAATCACAGACACACTGCAGGAGAGAGAAATCTATTACTCATGCTCTCAAATCTGAGCCAACACTGTAACACACATACACAGCTGTATATATCATGGAAACAATGTAACACACATACACAGCTGTATATAGCCATGAAAACAATGTAACACATACTGTACACAGATATATATGTGTGTATATATATATATATATATATATATATATATATATATATATATATATATATATATATAAATATATATGTATATCTCAATGGAAACAATATAACACACATACACAGCTGTATGTATCCATGGAAACAATGTAACACACATATACACAGATATATATGTACATATATATATGTGTATATATATATATATATATATATATATATATATATATATATATAATATCTCCATGGAAACAATATAACACACATACGCGGCTGTATGTATCCATGGAAACAATGTAACACATACACAGCTGTATATATCCAGTTTAACATGGTTACACTTACTCCGCTGTACAACACAGCACACACACACACACACACACACACACACTCACACACACTCACGTAGATTACAAGCTCCCGGGACAGGCATTCCTTTTTCCTGTGCACTTTTACAGTTGATACACTTATTGTATTAAAAATCCCTGTATCCCACTGTCTATTTTTACAAAGCACTGCACATCTTGTGGCCACTACATTAATAAAGCTATACATACACCCACACACACCTCTGTGTATATCCAGTTAGAAGTTTGTGTTGATGCATTGCTCCATCTTCCTAAAGTGTTTCTTACGTTGGGTGCAAACTGTTAGCTAGAAAATAGACCCCACCCCCACGCCTGGCAGACAAGATAAAGAAGTGACGCACGGAGACGCAGCGTTTGATACATCTCATAATCTATGCATCATAGAACTCCCTAGCGCCTCCTGTTTCGACTCCCCAAATCGCAAGATGGCGCACAACTTGGAGCCAAGACCTTGGTGCATTGACGCAAGATGAAAATGACGCAACTTGCGCCAATTTAACTCGCAAGTTTACCTTGGAGCTGATGGGTCAGATTCGGATACTGGCTTCTTTTCATGCACACAGCCTAGTGTCCATCAGAAAAACTCAGTCTCACGTCAGCCCGAGAGAAACGGGGAAAGCGTTATGTTCAGAGCCGTGGAAATATTCCTTCCCGCCTGTTTGCTTTTGACGCCTGGCGATGCACATTTCCACACAAAAATAAAGGAATAAGAGAAGGAGCCGCGGATACGCAGGGAAAATGGCGTGCTACTTTCATATAAGAGCACCTGAAAGGATGTTGCAAGCGGCGTTCAAGGGCGGAGAGACAATGTGAGCGCGTTCTGAGCAGGAATCCGCGGAGGTGACAAAACAGGCCTTTTATCCAGTTCTACACACGGAGAGGAGACGTGTGTCTCAGACTCGAGGCCGCGTGCTCTGAACGTAGAGCCTGCCTGATAATAACATTGTTATGTGAAGTCAAGCCAGAATACAACAGGAGGGGAACAGGGAGTCCCTGAGCCGCAGAGCTCACGCTCTATGGTACAGAGACAGTGGTAAGAATGGCGACAGCTGATAATGGGGCCATTATCTGGATCCTAAAATCCCACGGGAGACAGAATAATGTCATAACACACAGCCATGTGCGTCACATGTTCACAATGTAACGACACAGAACTGGGTGCATCCTACGTACATAATGTGTACACACACATAGCTGTATGTTAGAGCAATGTAATATGTGTACATGGCACGTTGGAACAATGTAATGCGTACAGAAATACGTAAACAGTGTAACACACACAGCTGTATATATCCAGTTAAACAGTGTAACACACAGAGCTGTATATATCCAGTTAAATAGTGTAACACACATAGCTGTATATATCCAGTTAAACAGTGTATTACACACAGCTGTATATATCCAGTTAAACAGTGTAACACACAGAGCTGTATATATCCAGTTAAAAAGTGTAACACATAGCTGTATATATCCAGTTAAA
The DNA here is from genome assembly GCF_040206685.1 of Ascaphus truei. NCBI lineage: Eukaryota > Metazoa > Chordata > Amphibia > Anura > Ascaphidae > Ascaphus > Ascaphus truei. Next base: position 21,754,301 of record NC_134494.1, on the reverse strand, counting down.
CAGTGCATCACACACAGCTGTTTATATCCAGTTAAACAGTGTAACACACACAGCTGTATATATCCAGGTAAACAGTGCATTGCACACAGCTGTATATATCCAGTTAAACAACGTACCTGTAACACACACAGCTGTTTATATCCAGGTATACAGTGTAATATATACAGTATATCCAGGCAATCCACACATAATGGTAATATACACATATACAGTACACACACAGCTGTATATATCCAGGTAAATAGAGCAATTATTAAGTGAAGCCATGTAATAGGGATATACTCATTGTGCATTAAATGTGAGGGACATGTCTTTGTCACAGAGCAGAGCAAGGCTAACGCTTCAAGGCTGAAATGTTCTGTGCGCCTGATTCTGCAGTCATAACTTGTTTATTAGTGTGTGTGTGTGTGTGTGTGTGTGTGTGTGTGTGTGTCACGATTCCCTGTCTCTCTGTTCCCGATCCCCCTTCCTCACAATGAATCCCCCCTCTGCTCTGAAGATAACACTCTGTGATTGGAATATTTCATCCACTCGTTACTCTGTTTTCTATTCCAGCAACTCGCAAATGTTCATTTATAATTCATCACAGCAAGAGCACTCCCAGCTACCTAAAAATATGTCCCCAAACACGAGATGGAAACCCCGCCCTGACCCTAATGCAGCTGCTGCTCCAGTTCCAGCAACTTACAGTGTAAATCTGAAACGACGGTCTCCAAGCAGCATAGGCGGCCATTTTTAAAGATCCCGCTGGCAGCTGTTCTGCGAGATGTATTAAAACTGCACAGCGGGGATTTCAGAAAAGGCAACAAGCGCATTGCAACCGTTTTAACGCTGCTTTAACCGCTTCGGCTGGCTGGGGGAGGGGGGTGCGCAGTGCTTTGATAAGCGGCGAAAGGTTTAACGCAGACGCCACCCCAACATTTAACATGATGTGTTCACGGGGTGATTTGGAGGGGCCCTCCCAATTAAATCTGTCTCTTGTTTTGCAGCCTTGAATGTTGCTTTGTCAACGTTAACACACCCGCCAGCAGCTCTCTCTCTCTTTCTCTCTCTTCTACCTGTCCGCTTCCTGCCTCACCGATCTAACGTCTGTCAGTGTAACCAGTTAATGTCTCTTTCGCACACAGCTGTCTCATCTCACGTTTCCTCCACATCCCCCTCCTTTTTTTGTACTCTCAGGACACAGACCCTCTTAGCTGCGGGCCCTGTGACACACCGATGCTGAATCCTAATTCTGTGTAACCCCTGTTTTTTCCCCCCCTCTCTCGCCCTGTCTCTCTCGTTCTGTATTCACTGTAACCTGTTACTTGTTCTCCCTCTCTGTGCGCTCTGCTCCATAGCTCCTCTCGCTGCCGCTGCCGCTGCCACTGCGTGCGGGGCCTCCGTCCTGCTCTCTACTGATAGTAACGATGTCTCCGCTGGCCACGAATGTTTAACCGTCTGCTCCTTCTCTTCGCTCTTTCCCTTTTCAGGGGGCGATGTTGTAACCACAGGCGTTTTTCAACTGAAACGGTGCCCCTCTCCCCTCCCTCCCCCCCCCTGCAAATAGAGATGCCAACTTGCCCAATTTGTAGGATCTTCCTGGCAGCGTATGTTTGTAACCCATTCACTGCCAGAGGGGCCTGCAACGCGTGTGGTTTATGCACCTTGACGCTTCCTGGTTCAGGATGGCAGGGATTCCCGGCAGTCACCCTTTCTCGGCTTCAGTCGCCAATCCCAAGCAAGAGGCCAACGCCAGTCCTCAAGAGCTACCAACACGTTAGGTTTTCAGGATATCCCTGCTTCAGCACAGGTGGCTCAGTCTTCGGCTCCCCGATTGCCTTACACTGCCCATTTGCTGGGCGCCCCCGTCCGCAGTGCCCAGAACGTCATGTTAACGCCAGCACAATATCCGATGGACGTGGGCAGATACGTAAGGCAGGTTTTAACTCCTTCACCGCTGGTAGGGTCTTTAGAGACATTAGTGTAGGGGTTAAAGGAACAAGCGGCCTGACTTAGCTCGGCAATACCCCGCAGGCCTCACCCGCAGGAACGAGGTTTTACACGACAGTCAGGGAGGTTAATGGTGCAGCCCCGCGGAATGAGGTGCAGTGACGTGAAAGCAATCAGCCATAGGGCATCTTCCAGTGCCGATGTTTTCCACATTCAGTAGGATTCCAGGTTCAAACCACACACACACACACACACACACACACACACACACACACACACACACACACACACACACATATTACTGCTCTTATTGGGAACGAGGTTTGTATCCAACTGAGGTACAAGCACTGCAGTAATTCCAAACTGTTAGGGTGATTACTGTTATTAGGTAATTACACTATATATACACTGTATACAGCTTAACCCCCTTATAACGCTGTGCTTGAGGTCCAAAGAATCACACCGCGTTATAAGCGGATCGCGTTAGAAATAATGTACAATTGTTTGCGTTGTACAATAAAGTATTTAAGACACCAATAATGGTGTTATAAAGTATTCATAAATACGAAAATTGGGAGCCACGCTTGCATCGCGTTATAAGCGGATTCGCGTTGTAACGGATCGCGTTATAATGGGGTTGAGCTGTATACATATATACATACACACACATCTCTATCCATACAAACACACACATATAACATGTATTTGTACACACATATATACATATATATATATATATATATATATATATATATATATATATATATACACACAATTTTACCAAACTCCAATGGGTCTAAGGCTGTGTCCCCTGTGCCGCTGACCGTGTGGTGCTTGACGAGGTAAATGATCGCTATTTAAATTTGGATGCCCCCGCTCACGCGAAGCGCGGGCACGGACACTCACCCACGCTTGGCACTTGCGTAAACAAAAAAACTCTTTGAACCGCGCTCAGCTTGCCTAAAAAGCCCCCCCCCCACGCGCGCGCGCTTGCAAAGGTGCGTGGACACCCGTCGCTCAAGCTTGGAGAGTTGGTGACGTCACCGCTCTCAAGCACGAGCGCGGTCAGCGGCACAGGGGACTCATCCTAACCTAGACTTGGTCACAGATTAACATGTTTTGGCCAAAGATTGAACTAAGTGGCCCACACTTACGAGAAGAAAAGCATATAAAATGAATCAAATTATTTGTCGTATTGTATGTGCACTGGGGCTGCTTTATTTACTGTTGTGTGAATATAAACATATTTTATGTATATATGCAGTATATATATACACACACACACACATAAAGTCCATATAAGCATATTTATATATACACACATGAATATATATTTATAAACGAGTGTATATATACAAAAATACACATATATATATATATATATATTATATATATATATATATATATATATATATATATATATATATAAACCATACGATACCGTTTGAAGCACAAGATCAGGAGACAGCACTCTGGTAAGTTTGATCACAAGTTTTTGTATTGAAAAAGACACATAAACCGACGTTTCGGTCCCCCAGTGGGACTTTTCTCAAGGTGGTGCAGGGATTAATATCCCCCACTGGGGGACCGAAACGTCGGTTTATGTGTCTTTTTCAATACAAAAACTTGTGATCAAACTTACCAGAGTGCTGTCTCCTGATCTCGTGCTTCAAACAGTATCGTATGGTTTATTATTGCTTTATGGGACAAGCACCCAATTTTTTCTACTTGCAAGTGGAGTGCCGGCTGCTTCTGTGGATTATATATATATATACACACAGCGCATATATTTAGATATATATATATATATATATATATATATATATATATACACACAGCGCATACATTTAGAGATAGATATATATATATATATATATATATATATATCTCTCTAAATGTATGCGCTGTGTGTATATATATATATATATATATCTCTGTAAATGTATGCGCTGTGTGTATATATATATATATATATCTCTGTAAATGTATGCGCTGTGTGTATATATATGTGTGTGTGTGTGTGTATGGATATAGATAGTGGTGCTGATGCTGTCCAGCTGTATGTACTCTCAGTAGCTGGCACTGTCTCTGTTTTCAGTCTGTCCCTCTCTCCCTCACACATGTCGCTCTCTCATCTTACAGCTGTTTGATTGGCTTTAAATGAGATTTCCGTAATCTCTGTGCCGGAGCTCAGCGGTTGAAGACCTTCCCGAGGAAGCCTCACTCCTCCAAACCGCAGGGTGGGGGGTGCTCTGCAGCATTAAACCCTGTCACTACCTTTTAGTGCAGAGACCCGCAACACTCAGACCCTGCAACGCATTGCCTCTCACACACACACACACACACTGGGTGTTAAAATCTAGCGCTGTGTATATACGCAATGCAACTGCAGGTCCCTCTGGCAATGAAGGGGTTAAACAGGAGCGCAGCTTGCTGCCTCTGGCCTCTGGACCGGTGTTAAGGAAGTAACAGAGGCAGCAGCACACTCAAGGGCAGCTGTGCTGTCCATGTGACTGTGGTCGCTGGCTCTGCAGACACTGTAACGACACATCAAACCCAGGGCTGGCTGATGCCTCCCTTTTAGAGAACAGGAAAAAGGTTAGCTTTCTCCCACTGCGGTTCAGGCAGAGAAATAACCCGCAGATGTGCGCAAAGCAGCAGGACCCCTCCATGTGCATCAAATCAGCGATGTCCAGATACACACAGCGGCCCCCGAGGCTCCAACGCTGCTCATGTGTGAGGGACTGTCTGCAATAAGCTGATATAATAAGCCACGACAGATAAACCTAGAGGACTGACGTGCCCCCCAGAATACCAAGCGTGGAGTTAATAACACGTATATAGCGCTGGCAGTCTCTGTAACGCTCTACCTAGAATTTTGCAGCCACAAATGAGTCCTTGCCCTGAAGAGTGCTATCTAATTTAGGGCAGGAAGGCACAGGGAGATAGTGAGTTGTCCCAGATCACAACGGGAGCAGAGACTGGGTTTCAGATTGGGTTCACCCACATCAGAGGCAGAGCATGGCACTGCACTACTCCTTTAGCCCTAAGAAACTGGACAGATAGATTGCAGGTTTGAGCACTAATGGGGGGGCCACAGTTGACCCCTGATAGCTGCAGGTTGTCCCGTGCCGATCCCGTCTGGTTCCAGCACGATTCATTTTCCTGTCCCCTGGCCTGGAGATTTCGCAGCCAATCCTAACGCTTCTCTCCCTCTCCTTGAAGATTACCGACCGGCAGTAAAACCTCGAACGCGGCGGGGGTGCCGGGACAAGCGCAGCCGGATGAGAGCGACCGAAAAACGGACACGCGCTCCTCCATGTCGGAGCTGGTGAACTCGCTCACCAGCGAGATGCTGATGGTGAGTAACGCGAAACGCGCCGACATGCTCACCTGTTAACGCTTTCTGTGCCAAAGGGACCGGCTGCGCACAGAGGTCACCCTGACGAGACTCCCCTGTGCCAGATTTAATGTTAGATCAATACACGTCCGCTGAGGAACACACTGGAGAGAAGCTGGCTTCTTATGGGCACAGCTCCAGAGCACACAGGAGAGGGGGAATGAACGAGAGCAAGAAGAGAGAAGAGAAAGATACAGCAAGGCAGAAAGAGAATGAGAAGGGGGGAGTGGGAATGAGGCAGAGAGAATGAGGGGGGAGGGTAAGAGAGGGGGAGAGCGAGAACAAGGCAGAGAGAATGGGAGGGGGGGAAAAAAGGGAAAGAGATGAGGGGAGAAAGAGATGAGAGGGTTGGGGGGAGATGACGGGGGGATAGGTAAGAGATTGAGAGAGAGAACAAGGCAGAGAGAATGAGAGGGGGGGGGGAATAAAGAGTGGGAGGGAGAGAGAATTGCAAAGTAAAGAGAGAGAGGGAAAAAATAGAAAAAGAAGAGAGGGAAATAAAGGAGAGAAAGAGAAAGGAAAGAGGCAAAGACAAGAGGGAGGGGGAAGAGAGGGGGAAATAGAAGGAAAGGAGAGAGAAACCTTGAAACATTGCTCCATCAGCCATCTTTTTTTCCGTTAAAAGCTATTTCTCGAAGTAAAAGGTGGATAGTGTTTCTGCAGCATTGATAAAAGGAGATTAAATTGCCATTGCTCATGAAATTCAAACCGTTGGAAATAGTTCAGATGTGTTTATTATAGGGGGAACCTCGAAGGGACTTTATAGGGCTACGCTGGTGTGGCCTTCTGATCCCACAGGGAGAATCCCCCTACACAGTGTTATACAGAGCGATAATAAGTGGGTTCCCCAGCACACCTCAACCCAACACCAAGCTACAAAACATGGCTCCTTTCTTCACATCAGGCTCTCTCCATCGTCTGATCATGTGACCAAGGCGTTCACCTTGTGAGTGGGGGTCCCTCATTTGGATCATGTGAGGAGGAGGAAGAGCGTCCCCTACTGCAGATCATGTAACGGGGGGCTCTCGCCTGATCATGTGACCAAGACTCGCTCCTTATTATCGTGTGACTGGAGGAGGTCCCTCCCTAACCCCTCTGGTAGCAAACAGGATACAATCACGTCACCCCGGGAGTAGGATGGGAAGGACATAGATGACATTTTTAGGGCAGTCCCCTACTTTTTTCCCCCAATATATTGCTGGTTTGAGATATTTGGTAGCTTTACACAAGTCACAATGCGCCCACCCCCTCCCACTGACCAAAGAGCGCTCAGCTGAGCAGCGAAACGGAAATCCTGAGCGTTATTAACTGTGACAGTTCCCAGTGGGGAGGCCCCGGCCTCCGGCAGCGAATCAAACATTTACTATGAGCACACAGAAAGTGAGAAGCTCAGCGGAACAGAGAGCGGCTCCCGACCTGCAGGGGGAGTCACGACTGAGCCCCCACACTAACCAGGCACAGCCAGATACTCAACAATTCCACTGACACCCACATACCCTTCAAGACCCTAGGAAAATCCAGATTACCCCAATATAAACCTCTTTTTATTCTGCGAAAGCGTGGTCTATAAACAGCGGCCTCGGAAAAGATGGCTGCCGTTTGCAGAACCTTTCCCATTAGTTCTCTGATCATGAGAGGACGCATGGGGAGGGGGGGAGGGAGAGAGAGTGATCCCAAGATATTTTAACTCATTGATTTGAAGTCAGCCTCACTGATTTTTCGCATCAAAGTCTCACAGACTTCAATAGAGTGTAACTGATCAATGTATTTGGTCCCAAACTTCAACTGATTTGAGCCTTTGCCGGTCGGCATCTCTGCCTCCTCCAAGAACAGAGAGGCCCAGGCTGCTTTGCTCTGTATGTTATAGATATTGCTTCACGTGTTATACATTCTCATGTTCAAATACTGGTGTCCTCCACATTCCTTATATACTATGTATTGGGGGAGTGTCCCCCCCCACTCTTTACTTATCTATTATTCTAATTATTGGTTCATTGGAAGGCCATTCCCCTTCTTCTTTTTTTAAGGATATAGAGACGTTACCAGTACAGTATATCATTAATCTGCTCCAAGTGTATATTTCTATTAAAAAAAACACAATTAAATGTGGCTTCTCTGCAGCATATTTTGTGCTCTGTGATTATACCCCACAGACGTTCTTGGATGCGCTTGTGATCATCTAATCTATTCTCATGTTATTGAACAATAACAGATTTATGCTAAAAGAGCAGCCAGCGGGGAATGCAAAATACCAGGTCTGGATCACTCCCGTCTCCGCTGCCCGGAATAAGGTCTGGGCGTATAATGCTGAGGGTTTATGTCTGCACTACCCGCTGCCGACCTCTCTGGCAGCGACACGGTTAAAGTGGCCAGACATTGTAAATAAAGTCACAGTGTTGCTTCAGCACTGGAGATCTGCCAAGAGATGGATGGTTTGGAGTGGAAGGCAAGTGGCATTACTGCCAATTAGTACCCACATCTGTCACCTTTATAACCTCCTTCCAAGGAGGATACACACACTCACACTCTCTCTCTTGGGAAGGGAGATTTTTACAGGAAATTGAGACACTTAACCTCAGTATATGCCACCCCGATTCAGTGCCGGCACGGGGATATGGTAGGGGGTCTGGCAATGGAGGGGTTGACCCCCCCCCCTTTTTACATATGCTGCGTGCCCTCTCTGTCTCAGTCCCCTTCAGTGTGACCGTCGTTTGTCAGTGTCCCTGTAGACTCTCCCAGCAGTGAAGTGGTTAAGTCCGACATGCTTTCTCTGTACCAGTCCAAGTGTAGCTAGTCTATAAAGCCTCCAATTATGCACTGTGGCCACCTCTAGCTCCTGAGTCATATTTCATTAATGTTTTATAGGTCTGCTGCAAGTTTCTTAAGCAAACAAGGTTAACACCAGGTCAGACCCACTATAACACTGGGGGAAAAAGGGTAGTTGGTAAAAGCTATTACAACGTGTGTGTCAAGCAACCCCTTCCTAACTCCTCCTACTGCGCCATATAACCACCGCATAAATCATAAATCCCATGTGCATACAACCGCCCCCATAACATCTCCAATTGCTCCATTTAACCGCTCCCTTTATCTCCTCCTACTGCCCCATATAACCTCTCCCTATAACTCCTCCTATTGTCCCATATTACCTCACCCTATAACTCCATATAACCTCTCCCTATAACTCCTCCTATTGCCCCATATAACGCTCCCTTTATCTCCTCCTACTGCCCCATATAACCTCTCCCTATAACTCCTCCTATTGTCCCATATAACCTCTCCCTATAACTCCATATAACCTCTCCCTATAACTCCTCCTATTGTCCCATATTACCTCTCCCTATAACTCCATATAACCTCTCCCTATAACTCCTCCTATTGCCCCATATAACCGCTCCCTATAACTCCTCCTATTGCCCCATATAACCGCTCCCTATAACTCTTCCTTTTACCCCATATAACCGCTCCCTATAACTCTTCCTTTTACCCCATATAACCGCTCCCTATAAATCCCCCTATTGCCCCATATAACCTCTCCCTATAACTCCTCCTATTGCCCCATATTACCGCTCCCTATAACTCCTCCTATTGCCCCATATAACCGCTCCCTATAAATCCCCCTATTGCCCCATATAACCTCTCCCTATAACTCCTCCTATTGCCCCATATAGCCGCTCCCTATAACTCCTCCTATTGCCCCATATAACCGCTCCCTATAACTCCTCCTATTGCCCCATATAACCGCTCCCTATAACTCCTCCTATTGCCCCATATAACCCCTCCCTATATCTCCTCCTATTGCCCCATATAACCCCTCCCTATAACTCCTCTTGTTGCCCCATATAACTGTTGAAGTGCAGGGTATCGCTGTGCGTTTCTGACAGCGCTGACATGCAGAGAAGTCCCTGTCTGCACCAGCTTTTGTAGGGTGAGAGACAGCAGGTTTCTAACAGCTTCTTCCTTGTGTGTGTGCTGGAGAAGCCATAAAAACCAAGACAAATATTCCCAGGGCTCAGCTTACGTTATAAAAATAACATCTGCACAATTCCGACCCCAGATGGGTACAGAGGATAGAACAACTGCTTCCTAATGAGCTCGGCAGGTGAGGGCGGACAAACGCTGTGTTGTATATATATATATATATATATATATATATATATGTGTATATATATATATATATATACATATATATATATATATACAGGGACAAGAAAAAGTTTGTGAACCCCTTAGGATTTTCAAACCTAACATGTTATCAGATCTTAATGTGAGTCCTAATAATAGCTAAAGATAACCTGATCAAACAAATGACACACACACACATGACACTTTTTCAACATTTATTTATCTACAAATGATCCAACATTCAATATCCATGTGTGAAAAAGTATGTGACCCTTTAGATTCAGTACCTGGTGGCGCCCCCTTGAGCAGCAATGACTTCAACTAAGCGTTTCCTGTAACTGCTGGTCAGTCTCTCACATCGATTTTGAGGATTTTGGGCCCATTCCTCCTTACAGAACTGCTTCAACTCAGTGATGATATGCGAGGGCTTTTTTGCATGGACAGCTCATTTCAGGTCCTGCCACAACATTTCAATGGGGTTTTAGTCCGGACTTTGACTGTGCCATTTTAAAACACGGAATTTCTTCTTCTGCAGCCATTTTTTTGTAGATCTGTTTTTATGTTAAGGATTATGGTCTTGCTGCATGACCCACTTTCGCTTCAGCTCACGGACGCATGGCCCGACATTCTCCTCTAGAATCTTTTGATACAATGCATAATTCATGGTTGTGTCAACTATGGCAAGCCGCCCAGGTCCTGAGGCAACAAAGCAGGCCAAAACCATGACACTCCCACCACCATGCTTGACAGTTGGGATGAGGTTCTTCTGTTCCGACACAGTGTTTGGTTTTCGCCAAACATAACGTTTCTCATTGAGGCCAAAAATTTCAAC
>NC_134494.1:21691512-21739012 GCF_040206685.1 Ascaphus truei | reverse complement strand
TCTATCTGCTGCCCGACAAGAAGCACAAGCTGGAGACCAAGGTGAAGAGGAAAAACCTCAATCCGCACTGGAACGAGACTTTCCTCTTTGAGGGTGAGACGCTGAGGGGGAGAGGTGGGGAGGGAGGCATAATGTAGGGGGTGGGGGGTCACCTAACTCCTGCTGCACTGCCACGGCAAAGTGGCAGCAAGACAGAAGAGGCTGTCTGGGGTCTTTTAGCCCCTGCAATACATGTGCCATAGGGGATCTGTCATGCAGAGATTGGGCTATCTGGGGTCACCTAACTCAATGTACTGCCAAGGAAGGTAGAAGGTCACGCAGGTGGAGAAAAGAGCAAGGTGTGGTCAGCTAACTCCAGGGTAGGTTTGGACACACAAGCAGCGGGAAAGGAGAGGCAGCATGGGGTCTTTTTACTCCTGCAGTGCCTGTGGGATAGGGGATCTCTGATGCAGACAGAAATATGGCTGTCTGGGGTTGCCTAACTTTTGTGTAGCGAGGGAATCACACTTTCAGACAGAGAGTGAGTAAAGTAGGGGTCACCTAACTTCTGTACTGCCTGAGGAAGGGGGGGGGTCACACAACCCATGCTCACTGACGGGGTGAGGGTGTTACACATGTACCTGCAAGGCGGCAGTCTGAGGTCACTTTACTGCAAGAGGGGGCATCAATGGATGGAGAAACAAAACATAGGTGGGGGAAATAAATATGGCCGCCTTGGAAGACGTAGATTACATTGCAGCATTGCAGCAAGCCTGTCAGTGACAGGGCTAACGCCCCTCACTGGAGACGGCATGTGGGTGTTAGGGGTCAAAGTGTTATCCATATTGCTTCAATAATACATCAAATAAAAACTTCTGCTCTCCTTATAAAGGATTTGTCATCCATTTGGCCCAGCACTGACCTGTCCCTTCCTCTGTGCTGCGGGTCAAAACACTACGGGCCGGAGCCACAGAGGTCCGGCAAGTCCACGGTCATCAGCCACGTCTACTATGTAACGATGTAACTCAGGGCTCGCAACGTGCCCTTAGAAACCGGATGTTATCGCCCCCCCGGGGTTAACGTATTTCCACACATCTAATTGTATGGAAAAACAAGGGCCAATGTATATCTCATTAGCACCGGCTTAACGCCAGGGGAAGGTAGCACCGCCTAGCGTTATCTTCAAGTAACATGGCGTTACGCCATGTCTTAATTAAAGGTGGCGTGTTGTTTAACCCTGTGAGTACTCTGGCCCCTCCGATTACCCTGATCGCTTCCGTCACTGATGATGGAAGGGGAGTAGTCACCCCCCCCCCCCTTTCCATCCGCCATCGGCTCAGATCGTGTCGGAGCGCAGGACGCGATATCCCCTAGCTCAGGGGTGGCCAACTCCAGTCCTCAAGGGCCACCAAGAGATCAGGTTTTCAGGCTGTCGAAGACTGAGCCACTGCTTGAGCCACCTGTGCTGAAGCTGGAGTTGAGCTAAATTGCCCTTGCTAAACGAGCAGGATTCTTGGACTTGGCTACTGTGTGACTTAGGATGTAGTAGCCACATCCCTGGCACCCACAGTAGTGTTTGGGAGGTGTACAAGTCACTTGGAACTTTACAAAAATAGGACACTTTCTCTCTCTCTTCCTCTCCAGCAAAGCCCACATTTCAGGGCCTGGATGGGTGTAACGCCACCTTTGGGTATGACTCAACGGCTCGGTAAATCCCTGCGGTAACTTTTAACGGGCCTTTTGTACTGTAGGTAGGCGTTGTTACTGGGAATCTTCGCACATCATTAGCTCTAACATCTGTTATACTTAACGCTATGACCTCTCCGGACAAAAAAAACATGACTTAAACCCTAACGTTATTGAGCCTTAAAGATATACGTTAATTTAGGACCTAATGGACCAATGTGGATCTGGGCGTAAGAAGAAAGAGGGGCAGACTTGTGGTGTTCCGGGAGTAGGAATCTCAGTACACTGCAGCCTCTCTGCGTAACAAACCCCCAGATGACTTGTTTCCTGTAAGGATCTCCTGGTTACTGGGGTCTCTGCTGATGACCCGTTGAGTGCTGGTGGGTTAATGAGACAGGTACCTGCAGTGAGTAAAATTGTGCGTGTTCCCTCCCTCACCCTTGCAGGATTTCCTTATGAGAAGGTGGTGCAGCGGGTCCTGTACCTCCAGGTCTTGGATTACGACCGGTTCAGCCGCAATGACCCCATCGGGGAGGTGTCTCTCCCCCTGAACAAGGTGGACCTGACACAGATGCAGACATTCTGGAAGGAGCTGAAACCGTGCAGTGACGGGAGCGTAAGAAGAATCCAATATATATCTACATATACAGTATATATATATATATATATATATATATATATATATATATATACACTCTCCTATATACATACAGTATAGATGTGCAATCACAGGAGCATAAGGAGTATCATCATACAACATATATTGTACATACATATACACAGTGGCGGATTGCCAGTTAGGCCTGGGCCTTGGGTGGCAACATTTTGGGGCGGCTAAAATGTCCGCCCCCATATGCATTTGCCACGCTCCCGGGCCTATACATGCAGCACCATTCAAAATGGCCGCGCAGCGTCATATGATGCCACGTTGCCATGGCAATGGGATTCTGTGCTGTGGCGCCGCGTGATGTCACAACGTCATGCAGCGTCCCCGTTACCATGGCAACGCGGCGTCATATGACGCCGCCATTTTAAATAGTGCTGCAGGAGAAAAACATGAGTTTAAAGATCAAGGCGGAGAAGACCGGGTGACACTGCCGCAGGTAAGCAGTCGAGAGCGGCCACAATGCACTCGCCCCGGGCGACCGCATTTGTCGAGCCCTGTACATAAATATACACACATTATACATATGCATAATTTGACACATACATACATTATATATATATACACACATTATACATACATACATATACACACAGATATACATGGACACACATTATACATACATACATATACACACAGATATACATGGACACACATTATACATACATACATATACACACAGATATACATGGACACACATTATACATACATAGACACACATGGTACAGTACATACATAAACACACATCATACATACACACATACATAGACTCACATTATACATACATACATACATATACACACATTATATATACATATACACATAAAATATACATATAGATATATATATATATATATATATATGCAAATGTAGCTGTATGCTCATCTGCATGTCTTAGGCAGGTCTGCAACCCCGCCTTTCCCCATTATCACCCAGCATACAGCACTTCCACTGCAGCAAGGGATTCTGGGAAATGACATGCAAATGAGCACACAGTGTCACTTTTTGCCTCAATAACCATTTTTAACATGGTTCCCTATAGGCTTAAGCTTGCTGCATGGTCACAGCTTTGAGCACAGCCAGGGTTAAGGTGCATACCCAGAAAACCACCTGCTGTCTGTGGGTGGTTTTCTGGGTATGCACCTTAACCCTGGCTGTGCTCAAAGCTGTGACCATGCAGCAAGCTTAAGCCTATAGGGAACCATATTAAAAATGGTTATTGAGGCAAAAAGTGACACTGTGTGCTCATTTGCATGTCATTTCCCAGAATCCCTTGCTGCAGTGGAAGTGCTGTATGCTGGGTGATAATGGGGAAAGGCGGGGTTGCAGACCTGCCTAAGACATGCAGATGAGCATACAGCTACATTTGCATATTTGCTTTCCTGTGGAGGGTTTTTGTCACTTTTTTTACTCACCATAACTTAACTCAGTATTATATATATATATATATATATATATATATATATATATATATATATATATATATATATATATATATATATCTATATGTATATTTTATGTGTGTATATGTACGTATATGTATATATAATGTGTGTATATGTATGTATGTATGTATAATGTGAGTCTATGTATGTGTGTATGTATGATGTGTGTTTATGTATGTACTGTACCATGTGTGTCTATGTATGTATAATGTACGTACACGTACAGACTTTCTCTCACAAATACACACACACAAAATCTCTCTCTGACGCTCTCTCACTCATACACACATGCTCTTTCTCATAACACACACACACATGCTCTCACTCACTCGCAAAAACACACACACATACACACTCCCTCACACACACACACACACATGCTCAGACACACTCTCTCTCAGACACACACAAACTCTCCTCTCTTCTCTGTTTCTCTCACACACACACACACACACCTTCTCTCTCTCTCTCTCTCTCTCTCTCTCTCTCTCTCTCTCTTTCTCTCTTAAACACACACACACGCCTCCTTTGTTCCACAGTGTCCCCGGGGCAGATACACTGTATCACAACATATAATTACAGCTGCTCAGCCTGCCAGCAGAGTGATATCAGTGAGAGGAGCAGGGGGTACTCTGTATCCTGGTCGCTCCGTTAATTACATAATTGCACGTTTTCACCCTGGATATTTCCATCACCTGTGATATGATTTGTGTGAGCTTGTAACAAAGCCATCTGAACGCACTCTAGTCATAATCCCAATGTCAGAGAGCAGACCCAGACTAACACAACATTAGGTGTATAGATAACAGCACTGCACCCTCACTTACACAGTACTCCAGATGGTACTTACTGTAGGTGGTAAGGAGACACTACTATTTAATTTATACCCCCCCCCCAGTACTGCTTCTATTTTATGTACGCACCCACAGCACCCCTATTTTATCTACCAACCCAGAGTATCAATACTTTTTTTTTTCAACTTATATTTTTTTATTTTTTCAAATCTGAACATGATAACGTAAAAGGGGCAAGAGTAACACTACTTTTTACTTCCGAACCTCCAGTCCTGCTCTCTTTGTAACCCCTCAGCTGCCAGAGAGGCCTGCCCCGCTTTGCAGAGCGAGCCGGTTGCGAAAAAGTCGATGTTTTGCTTTTTAAAAATGATTTGTAGAGCACGGACAGTGCAGAAATATATTTCAAACGAGGCCCAACGAGCTTTTCGCCTCTGTTGGAATTTCTTGGGGCTGCTGATTTCTTCGCACCTTACAGGGGCCATCGCCGGACCAGTAACCCTCGTGTTTCATGTGATCGCCTTCTGCAGCGATCACACGACACGTCTGGCGCCCGGAGGCCCCGCGCACTTCTGTTTGGATCGGGCTGACCCTAGAAACTAAACAAGTGCCCGTGACGTGCCAGGGCCTGTACCCACGCGTCATAATAGGCCATGGGTTTCTGAAATATGGGTTCCCAAACCTGAACACTAATCTCTCTCACATGCCAAGTAATATGACGTCTGTATATTACATTAATATAGGGGGGTGGGGGTCCCACTGTTCTGTTCTGGCCTCTCAGGCTCGGATACACTAAGGCCCTTCTATAAAGTGCTATAATGCCAAGTCAATGAGGCTTTTAGTGCGATAGCACTATGACCCTTTATAGAATAAATCAGTAACCCTACAGCTACTGCACATCCACAAAACTAACGCCCGAACGACGTCTCATTTGCTTAGCCGTAAAGTCACGTGATTGTAGGATAACGTTGTGTTCGCTTCCAATAACGGGAAGTTTAGTACTGTACATCTCACTCCCATCCACCGCCGGGAAAGCCCTATTTCAGGGTCGGGATGGGATTAACACCAAGTTTAGGTATGATTTAACATTAGGTCCCTGGGTTAACCTGACCGGTCTTTAGGGGATATGCGGTGTGAGGGTAGAAGCCTCCTTTGCATCTCATCATTGCTAACAGCCGTGAAAATGAATGTTACGCTATTTAACTGACATTACGTCATACTCCTTAGCGGATAAGCGTCACTGTCACTGATGACGTTTGTTACGGGTAACGTCATGTTCAGTTGCCTAACCGCTTCCTGTATTTGGGCCTTGCCCTGCAATGCATTGTAGGCCTCTCTGGCACCAGAGGGATTAACCAATGCCCATTAAGCCAATCTGTGCGCTGTTTGCAGGGGAGTCGCGGGGAGCTGCTGCTGTCTCTCTGCTACAGCCCGTCAGGCAACTCCATCATCGTCAATATCATCAAGGCGCGCAACCTGAAAGCCATGGACATCGGGGGCACATCAGGTCTGTCCCTGCGCAGCGAACAGTGTCCCAGGCCTGCTCTGATGTGACCACCACGGGGGCCTCGTGTGTGATCGCCTGGCAGAGAGCGCTATGATGTTCTGCTCTGCGGGTTATAGATGTACACTGCTCCGCATGTTATATGTACTGCTCTGCATGTTATATATACTGAGTTGCGTGTTATAGATATATACTGCTCTGCATGTTATAGATATATATATTGCTCTGCGTGTTATAGATATATATATATATATATTGCTTTGTGTGTTATAGACAGTGGTTGACAAATCACCAAAAAATCTACTCGCCACACAAAAAAATCTACTCGCCACCTAGTACCAAACGTGTGGTGCTTGGGCCAATATTTACTCGCCCAGGGGTTAAATCCACTCGCCCGGGGCGAGCAAATGTATAGGTTTGTCGAACACTGGTTATAGATATATATGGCTCTGCGTGTTATAGATATACAGGCATACCCCGCTTTAAGGACACTCACTTTAAGTACACTCGCGAGTAAGTACATGTCGCCCAATAGGCAAATGGCAGTTCACGCATGCGCCTGTCAGTACGTCATGAACAGCAATACCGTCTCCCTACCTGTACTGAAGCTGTGCGCAAGCGGGGAGACTATAGAGCATGTTACAAATGTGTTATTTACATCAGTTATGCACGTATATGACGATTACCGTACAGTACATGCATCAATAAGTGGAAAAAAGGTAGTGCTTCACTTTAAGTACATTTTCGCTTTACATACATGCTCCGGTCCCATTGCGTACGTTAATGCGGGGTATGCCTGTATACTGCTCTGCATGTTATATATACTGATTTGCGTGTTATAGATATATACTGCTCTGCATGTTATAGCTATATACTGCTCTGCATGTTATATATATATATATATATATATTGCTCTGCGTGTTACAGATATATACTGCTCTGCATGTTACAGATATATACTGCCCTGCATGTTATAGCTATATACACTGCTCTGCATGTTATATATACTGATTTGCATGCTATAGATATATACTGATTTGCATGTTATAGATCTATATAGCTCTGCGTGTCATAGATCTATATTGCTTTACATTATATATATATATATGTTCTTCTATATAGATATATATTTGCAGTACATCGTGGCCATTCTGGTACCAAAGTGGCACTGATGCCCTGCGAGGTGATGTGATAATAGTGGATGTATTAGCCGCTCTGTCCTGCTCATCCATCCTTTCTCCTCAGACCCCTATGTGAAGGTCTGGCTCATGTGCAAGGATAAGAGGGTTGAGAAGAAGAAGACTGTGGTCATGAAGCGCTGCCTGAACCCCATCTTCAACGAGTCCTTCATCTTCGACATCCCCACCGAGAAGCTCCGGGAGACGACCATCATCATCACTGTCATGGACAAGGACAGGCTCAGCCGCAATGACGTCATCGGGAAGGTGGGTCCTGAAGGGGAGGGAAGAGGAAACCCTTGCAGGGTAACGCCTAATAATGACAGAGAACCCCTCTATACGGCCGTTCACTACAATACTAATTATAGGGAGCGGTTAGGGGAGCAGGTGGGGGAGCAGTTTTAGGGAAGGGTTAGTGGATCAGTTATGGGAACAGTTATAGAGAGTGGTTTAGGAGCAGTTAGGGGAGGAGTTAAAGGGAGCGGTTATAGGAGGAGTTAAAGGGAGCGGTTATAGGAGGAGTTAAAGGGTGCGGTTATAGGAGGAGTTAAAGGGAGCGGTTATAGGAGGAGTTAAAGGGAACAGTTATATAGAGTGGTTTAGGAGCAGTTAGGGAAGGAGTTATATGGAGCAGTTGGAGGAGTTATAGGGAGCGGTTATAGAAGCAGTTGGAGGAGTTATAGGGAGCAGTTATAACAGCTGTTAGAGGGGAGTTATATAAGCAGTTACTGGAGAAGTTTTAGGGAGTGTTAATAGGAGTAGTTAAGGGAGAAGTTATTAGAGCAGTTAGGGGAGGTGTTATTAGAGCAGTTAGGGGAGGAGTTATTAGAGCAGTTAGGGGAGGAGTTATAGGAGCAGTCAGGGGAGGAGTTATAGGAGCAGTTAGGGGAGGAGTTATAGGAGCAGTCAGGGGAGGAGTTATAGGAGCAGTAAGGGGAGAGTTCTTGTGAGCGGTTATAGGAAAATTAGGGAAGTAGTTGCTTAGTGTCTGATGAAAGACTCTCAAATAACAAGTTTCATACACTTGGCACTTATATAAATTCCTGTGCCACGCCAAGAAGCAAATAGGATCCTCTCGATACGTAACGCACAGGTCTGTCTGTCTGTCTGTCTCCTGGTCAAACTCACTGAATTCTCTCTTCAGATTTACCTGTCATGGAAGAGCGGACCTGGGGAGGTGAAGCACTGGAAGGACATGATTTCTCATCCCAGAACAGCTGTGGCACAGTGGCACCAACTCAAGGCCTGAACTGACGGCCCCTCTGCAAGTCTGTCACCTCCTGCAGTCCTCGGTTACATCCAACCAAACCAACGCATTGGCCACGCACTTACTGTCTGCACAAACACAGCCTGCAGGCTTCTCCAAGGAATCGGCAGCTTGGAACTCTGCGCCTCAGGAAGCTCCTGGGCGGCTCTGTGCCACCTGCAGCTCCTCGCCAAGGATTGCGCTCCAAAACTCTCCTTCTACTTGTTATAATAGGTACCGCTGTGGTTTTCCTCTCGGTCTCACGAGATCCGAGACGCCGCATCTTCCAACACAGTGTAACAGAGACGCTGCGAAAGGAAGGGGCGAGATTACACCCGCGAGAAGCGCCGCTCTTTGCTGCAGAGCCTGTGAACTTTCCACAGCTCCCTCCAGCACGTGACAGCCACGGAAAGCGCGGCACGGTGGGTGTGGCGGGCGCTCCCACGCAACAACCCACTCCTCGTAGCAGTGCGAAGGCGCGATAGAATCAATAGGAGGTCTTTGTGTGGGTTTTTTTTTGTTCTTTATAAAAAGCAGAGACAAAAAGCAATGCTGCTGATATTGCTAATTGAGAAACCTCCGTACGTGACGCTCGTCAGGAACGCGGAGGTCGATTAAGGAGGGCGGTTTCCTTCCCGAGACTCTTTGCCGTACGTACGTGGTGTTCATTGTCCAGCGTGTGTAAAGCGACGTGTGTGTGTGTGTGTGTGCGTGTGGATGTTCCTTCACAGCTCACCTCCCCCCTCTCTTTGCGGGCTGGGGGTGACTCCGGTACAGCTGCGTGCCGTTGTAACGTGAATTATTTTTTTTTGTATCTACCTTTGGTTGTCGCCATTTTTATTTTCAATTCGGTTTTCCACGAAATAGTTTATTTTTCAGGGTTTTGAAAACACACAAAACATCAGCAACGTCGCTTGCGTTGTAGAGAGCGGAAGCCGAGATTCTTCCATGGTGTGGACCTCGCAGTGTAGATGTTGGCGTAGCTGCTAACCTTTTTGCTGCCGGAGGAGACAGCTGGTCCCTCTGACCGTAAAAAGGGTTACGGAAAGCAAGTTCAGAGCCAAAGAGGATGCTGCGTATCACACAAGATGGAGCTCGTTATTCCCCATCCAACTGGAAGGTACAAGGAGGAAGAGACACAGGTATAGGCCCCCTCGCCCCCCCGGTGATACCGCGGTGTGACCAGTATGTGTCAGCAACCCCTGGCGTTCTGAGCATCACCAGCTACTTAGTCTTCCAGGATGAGCCTTGATGCTCCCGAGCCTTCCATGGGCCTCTCGCTCTCCCGGATTCAGCGACCCGTGTACAAAGTATATAAAAAAAAGCGAGTTCTGAGTATGACGTTGATTATGGTGTCTGTGTGGGAACAAGAGGGGGAAAATACCTAATGTGCTTATTAAAAGTGAAACTGTTGCTGGGCCACTCTTATTCTGTTTGAGCAAAAGAGAGGGCAGATCAGAGTGAGACACAAGATGGGAAGAGGAACACGCTACGCTGTATAATGGTGATGAGTATCTCTATACACTTCCAGCCCCTGATACTGAACATGATGCGCTGTATAATGATGCTGAGTGTCTCTTTACACTTCCAGGCCCTGATACTGAACATGCTGTGCTATATAGTGATGCAGAGCATCTCTATATACTTCCAGCTCGTTAATAAACATGCAGCACTGTATAATGATGCTGAGTATCTCTATACACTTAACGCCCCTGATAAAAAATATGCAGCACTGCATAATGATGACGTCTCCAGCACTTTATAATGAACATTTTGCACCTTATAATGATGCTAAGGATTTCTGTGCACTTCCACCCCATGATAATGAACATGCTGCACTGTATAACGAGACCGAATATGTCTATACGTTTCCAGCCACATGATCATGGACATGCCGCACCGTACAGTTATACAGAGTATCTTGGTACAGTTCTGTTAGCTGGAAAGCTCCTATCCTTATCGGAATGACTCCGAAGAGCTCATATCCCATTGGTTCACACACGTTCTAATTTGCATGTTGTCAATAGACATTCGTAATAACCTCTTCACTGCCAAAGGGGTCTGCCATGCACTGTTTCACAATGGGTTAACACGGGGTTTGTTGCAGGAACATTGGTGTCAGCGGCTTACAATTAATAATGTAATACTTCACATTAAAGATGGATCCCAACCATAAAATCCTTTATTATAAAGTCCCACGCCGGCAATTCGGCTGATTAAATAAATTAACATATAGATCAAGAAAGAGCAGACTCTACAAAACCACCGCCACTCGCGATGAGCCAGAGGAGTTCTCACAGGACAAGAGATGCGAAGTAAAGGCGGGCGGGCTCCTACTGTGCAGAAACTCCGTGAAAACCAGGCGCTGCAAGAACATCAGCGCTAAAAATGAGGGAGACTGCTCCCCAGTGAGTGAACCTGCTTCCCAGACAGCGAGACCACCCTCTAGTGAGAGAGATTACCCCCCCAGTGAGTGAGCTTTTCCAGTAACAGAGACTGCTTCCCAGAGAGCGAGACCACCCTCTAGTGAGAGAGATTACCCCCCCAGTGAGTGAGCCCTTCCAGTAACTGAGACTGCTTCCCAGAGAGCGAGACCACCCTCTAGTGAGAGAGATTACCCCCCCAGTGAGTGAGCCCTTCCAGTAACTGAGACTGCTTCCCAGAGAGCGAGACCACCCTCTAGTAAGTGACATTACCCCCCACCCAGTGAGTGAGCCCTTACAGTAACAGACTGCTTCCCAAATAGTGATACCCCCCTCTAGTAAGTGAGATTACCCTCTAGTAAGTGAGATTACCCCCCAGTGAGTGAGCCCTTCCAGTAACTGTGACTGCTTCCCAGAGAGCGAGACCACCCTCTAGTAAGAGAGATTACCCCCCCAATGAGTGAGCCCTTCCAATATCTGAGACTCCTTCCCAGATAGCGAGACCCCCGTCTAGTAAGTGAGATTACCCCCCAGTGAGTGAGCCCTTCCAGTAATTGAGACTGCTTCCCAGATAGCGAGACCCCCCTCTAGTAAGTGAGATTACCCCCCAGTGAGTGAGCCCTTCCAGTAACTGAGACTGCTTCCCAGAGAGCGAGACCACCCTCTAGTAAGTGACATTACCCCCCAGTGAGTGAGCCCTTCCAGTAACTGAGACTGCTTCCCAGATAGCGAGACACCCTCTAGTAAGTGACATTACCCCCACCCAGTGAGTGAGCCCTTCCAGTAACAGACTGCTTCCCAGATAGCGAGACCCCCCTCTAGTAAGTGACATTACCCCCTAGTGAGTGAGCCCTTCCAGTAACAGACTGCTTCCCAGATAGCGAGACCCCCCTCTAGTAAGTGAGATTACCCTCCAGTGAGTGAGCCCTTCCAGTACCTGAGACTGCTTCCCAGATAGCGAGACCCCCCTCTAGTAAGTGAGATTACCGCCCAGTGAGTGAGCCTTTCCAGTACCTGAGACTGCTTCCCAGATAGCGAGACCCCCCTCTAGTAAGCGAGATTACCCTCCAGTGAGTGAGCCCTTCCAGTAACTGAGACTGCTTCCCAGATAGCGAGACCAAACTCTAGTAAGTGAGATTACCCCCCAGTGAGTGAGCCCTTCCAGTAACTGAGACTGCTTCCCAGATAGCGAGACCCCCTCTAGTAAGTGAGATTACCCCAACCCAGTGAGTGAGCCCTTCCAGTACCAGAGACTGCTTCCCAGATAGCGAGACCCCCCTCTAGTAAGTGAGATTACCCCCCAGTGAGTGAGTTCTTCCAGTAACAGACTGCTTCCCAGAGAGCGAGACCACCCTCTAGTAAGTGAGATTACCCCCACCCAGTGAGTGAGCCCTTCCAGTAACTGAGACTGCTTCCCAGATAGCGAGACCCCCCTCTAGTAAGTGACACTACCCCCCAGTGAGTGAGTCCTTCCAGTAACTGAGACTGCTTCCCAGATAGCGAGACCCCCCTCTAGTAAGTGACATTACCCCCCAGTGAGTGAGCCCTTCCAGTAACTGAGACTGCTTCCCAGATAGCGAGACCACCCTCTAGTAAGTGAGATTACCGCCCAGTGAGTGAGCCTTTCCAGTAACTGAGACTGCTTCCCAGATAGCGAGACCCCCCTCTAGTAAGTGAGATTACCCTCCAGTGAGTGAGCCCTTCCAGTAACTGAGACTGCTTCCCAGATAGCGAGACCCCCTCTAGTAAGTGAGATTACCCCAACCCAGTGAGTGAGCCCTTCCAGTAACTGAGACTGCTTCCCAGATAGCGAGACCCCCTTCTAGTAAGTGACACTACCCCCCAGTGAGTGAGCCCTTCCAGTAACTGAGACTGCTTCCCAGATAGCGAGACCACCCTCTAGTAAGTGAGATTACCCCCAGTGAGTGAGCCCTTCCAGTAACTGAGACTGCTTCCCAGATAGCGAGACCCCCTCTAGTAAGTGAGATTACCCCAACCCAGTGAGTGAGCCCTTCCAGTAACTGAGACTGCTTCCCAGATAGCGAGACCCCCTTCTAGTAAGTGACACTACCCCCCAGTGAGTGAGCCCTTCCAGTAACTGAGACTGCTTCCCAGATAGCGAGACCCCCCTCTAGTAAGTGACATTACCCCCCAGTGAGTGAACCCTTCCAGTAACTGAGACTGCTTCCCAGATAGCGAGACCCCCCTCTAGTAAGTGACATTACCCCCAGTGAGTGAGCCCTTCCAGTAACTGAGACTGCTTCCCAGATAGCGAGACCCCCCTCTAGTAAGTGAGATTACCCCCCAGTGAGTGAGTCCTTCCAGTAACTGAGACTGCTTCCCAGAGAGCGAGACCCCCCTCTAGTAAGTGAGATTACCCCCCACCCAGTGAGTGAGCCCTTCCAGTAACTGAGACTGCTTCCCAGAGAGTGAGACCACCCTCTAGTAAGTGAGATTACCCCCACCCAGTGAGAGAGCCCTTCCAGTAACTGAGACTGCTTCCCAGATAGCGAGACCCCACTCTAGTAAGTGAGATTACCCCCCAGTGAGTGAGCCCTTCCAGTAACTGAGACTGCTTCCCAGATAGCGAGACCCCCCTCTAGTAAGCAAGATTACCCCCCAGTGAGTGAGCCCTTCCAGTACCTGAGACTGCTTCCCAGATAGCGAGACCACCCTCTAGTAAGTGAGATTACCCCCCAGTGAGAGAGCCCTTCCAGTACCTGAGATTGCTTCCCAGATAGCGAGACCCCCCTCTAGTAAGTGAGATTACCCCCCAGTGAGTGAGCCCTTCCAGTAACTGAGACTGCTTCCCAGATAGCGAGACCACCCTCTAGTAAGTGAGATTACCGCCCAGTGAGTGAGCCTTTCCAGTAACTGAGACTGCTTCCCAGATAGCGAGACCCCCCTCTAGTAAGTGAGATTACCCTCCAGTGAGTGAGCCCTTCCAGTAACTGAGACTGCTTCCCAGATAGCGAGACCCCCTCTAGTAAGTGAGATTACCCCAACCCAGTGAGTGAGCCCTTCCAGTAACTGAGACTGCTTCCCAGATAGCGAGACCCCCTTCTAGTAAGTGACACTACCCCCCAGTGAGTGAGCCCTTCCAGTAACTGAGACTGCTTCCCAGATAGCGAGACCACCCTCTAGTAAGTGAGATTACCCCCAGTGAGTGAGCCCTTCCAGTAACTGAGACTGCTTCCCAGATAGCGAGACCCCCTCTAGTAAGTGAGATTACCCCAACCCAGTGAGTGAGCCCTTCCAGTAACTGAGACTGCTTCCCAGATAGCGAGACCCCCTTCTAGTAAGTGACACTACCCCCCAGTGAGTGAGCCCTTCCAGTAACTGAGACTGCTTCCCAGATAGCGAGACCCCCCTCTAGTAAGTGACATTACCCCCCAGTGAGTGAACCCTTCCAGTAACTGAGACTGCTTCCCAGATAGCGAGACCCCCCTCTAGTAAGTGACATTACCCCCAGTGAGTGAGCCCTTCCAGTAACTGAGACTGCTTCCCAGATAGCGAGACCCCCCTCTAGTAAGTGAGATTACCCCCCAGTGAGTGAGTCCTTCCAGTAACTGAGACTGCTTCCCAGAGAGCGAGACCCCCCTCTAGTAAGTGAGATTACCCCCCACCCAGTGAGTGAGCCCTTCCAGTAACTGAGACTGCTTCCCAGAGAGTGAGACCACCCTCTAGTAAGTGAGATTACCCCCACCCAGTGAGAGAGCCCTTCCAGTAACTGAGACTGCTTCCCAGATAGCGAGACCCCACTCTAGTAAGTGAGATTACCCCCCAGTGAGTGAGCCCTTCCAGTAACTGAGACTGCTTCCCAGATAGCGAGACCCCCCTCTAGTAAGCAAGATTACCCCCCAGTGAGTGAGCCCTTCCAGTACCTGAGACTGCTTCCCAGATAGCGAGACCACCCTCTAGTAAGTGAGATTACCCCCCAGTGAGAGAGCCCTTCCAGTACCTGAGATTGCTTCCCAGATAGCGAGACCCCCCTCTAGTAAGTGAGATTACCCCCCAGTGAGTGAGCCCTTCCAGTAACAGACTGCCTCCCAGAGAGCGAGACCACCCTCTAGTAAGTTACATTACCCCCCAGTGAGTGAACCCTTCCAGTAACTGAGACTGCTTCCCAGAGAGCGAGACCACCCTCTTGTAAGTGACATTACCCCCCAGTGAGTGAACCCTTCCAGTAACTGAGACTGCTTCCCAGAGAGCGAGACCCCCCTCTAGTGAGATTACCCCCCAGTGAGTGAGCCCTTCCAGTAACTGAGACTGCTTCCCAGATAGCGAGACCCCCCTCTAGTAAGTGAGATTACCCCCCAGTGAGTGAGCCCTTCCAGTAACTGAGACTGCTTCCCAGAGAGCGAGACCACCCTCTTGTAAGTGACATTACCCCCCAGTGAGTGAACCCTTCCAGTAACTGAGACTGCTTCCCAGAGAGCGAGACCCCCCTCTAGTGAGATTACCCCCCAGTGAGTGAGCCCTTCCAGTAACTGAGACTGCTTCCCAGAGAGCGAGACCATCCTCTTGTAAGTGACATTACCCCCCAGTGAGTGAACCCTTCCAGTACCTGAGACTGCTTCCCAGAGAGCGAGAGCCCCCTCTAGTGAGATTACCCCCCAGTGAGTGAGCCCTTCCAGTAACTGAGACTGCTTCCCAGATAGCGAGACCCCCCTCTAGTAAGTGACATTACCCCCCCAGTGAGTGAACCCTTCCAGTAACTGAGACTGCTTCCCAGAGAGCGAGACCCCCCTCTAGTGAGATTACCCCCCAGTGAGTGAGCCCTTCCAGTAACTGAGACTGCTTCCCAGAGAGCGAGACCCCCCTCTAGTAAGTGACATTACCCCCCAGTGAGTGAGCCCTTCCAGTAACTGAGACTGCTTCCCAGATAGCGAGACCACCCTCTAGTAAGTGACATTACCCCCCAGTGAGTGAACCCTTCCAGTAACTGAGACTGCTTCCCAGATAGCGAGACCCCCCTCTAGTAAGCAAGATTACCCCCCAGTGAGTGAGCCCTTCCAGTAACTGTGACTGCTTCCCAGATAGCGAGACCCCCCTCTAGTAAGTGAGATTACCCCCACCCAGTGAGTGAGCCCTTCCAGTAACTGAGACTGCCTCCCAGATAGCGAGACCCCCCTCTAGTAAGCGAGATTACCCCCCCAGTGAGTGAGCCCTTCCAGTAACTGAGACTGCTTCCCAGATAGTGAGACCCCCCTCTAGTAAGTGAGATTACCCCCCAGTGAGTGAGGCCTTCCAGTAACTGAGACTGCTTCCCAGAGAGCGAGACCACCCTCTAGTAAGTGAGATTACCCCCACCCAGTGAGTGAGCCCTTCCAGTAACAGAGACTGCTTCCCAGATAGCGAAACCACCCTCTAGTAAGTGACATTACCCCCCAGTGAGTGAGCCCTTCCAGTAACTGAGACTGCTTCACAGATAGTGAGACCCCCCTCTAGTAAATGACATTACCCCCCAGTGAGTGAGCCCTTCCAGTAACTGAGACTGCTTCCCAGATAGCGAGACCCCCTCTAGTAAGTGAGATTACCCTCTAGTAAGTGAGATTACCCCCACCCAGTGAGTGAGTCCTTCCAGTAACTGAGACTGCTTCCCAGAGAGCGAGACCACCCTCTTGTAAGTGACATTACCCCCCAGTGAGTGAACCCTTCCAGTAACTGAGACTGCTTCCCAGAGAGCGAGACCCCCCTCTAGTGAGATTACCCCCCAGTGAGTGAGCCCTTCCAGTAACTGAGACTGCTTCCCAGATAGCGAGACCCCCCTCTAGTAAGTGACATTACCCCCCCAGTGAGTGTACCCTTCCAGTAACTGAGACTGCTTCCCAGAGAGCGAGACCCCCCTCTAGTGAGATTACCCCCCAGTGAGTGAGCCCTTCCAGTAACTGAGACTGCTTCCCAGATAGCGAGACCCCCCTCTAGTAAGTGACATTACCCCCCCAGTGAGTGAACCCTTCCAGTAACTGAGACTGCTTCCCAGAGAGCGAGACCCCCCTCTAGTGAGATTACCCCCCAGTGAGTGAGCCCTTCCAGTAACTGAGACTGCTTCCCAGATAGCGAGACCACCCTCTTGTAAGTGACATTACCCCCCAGTGAGTGAACCCTTCCAGTAACTGAGACTGCTTTCCAGAGAGCGAGACCCCCCTCTAATGAGATTACCCCCCAGTGAGTGAGCCCTTCCAGTAACTGAGACTGCTTCCCAGATAGCGAGACCCCCCTCTAGTAAGTGACATTACCCCCCCAGTGAGTGAACCCTTCCAGTAACTGAGACTGCTTCCCAGAGAGCGAGACCCCCCTCTAGTGAGATTACCCCCCAGTGAGTGAGCCCTTCCAGTAACTGAGACTGCTTCCCAGAGAGCGAGACCCCCCTCTAGTAAGTGACATTACCCCCCAGTGAGTGAGCCCTTCCAGTAACTGAGACTGCTTCCCAGATAGCGAGACCACCCTCTAGTAAGTGACATTACCCCCCAGTGAGTGAACCCTTCCAGTAACTGAGACTGCTTCCCAGATAGCGAGACCCCCCTCTAGTAAGCAAGATTACCCCCCAGTGAGTGAGCCCTTCCAGTAACTGTGACTGCTTCCCAGATAGCGAGACCCCCCTCTAGTAAGTGAGATTACCCCCACCCAGTGAGTGAGCCCTTCCAGTAACTGAGACTGCCTCCCAGATAGCGAGACCCCCCTCTAGTAAGCGAGATTACCCCCCCAGTGAGTGAGCCCTTCCAGTAACTGAGACTGCTTCCCAGATAGTGAGACCCCCCTCTAGTAAGTGAGATTACCCCCCAGTGAGTGAGGCCTTCCAGTAACTGAGACTGCTTCCCAGAGAGCGAGACCACCCTCTAGTAAGTGAGATTACCCCCACCCAGTGAGTGAGCCCTTCCAGTAACAGAGACTGCTACCCAGATAGCGAAACCACCCTCTAGTAAGTGACATTACCCCCCAGTGAGTGAGCCCTTCCAGTAACTGAGACTGCTTCCCAGATAGTGAGACCCCCCTCTAGTAAATGACATTACCCCCCAGTGAGTGAGCCCTTCCAGTAACTGAGACTGCTTCCCAGATAGCGAGACCCCCTCTAGTAAGTGAGATTACCCTCTAGTAAGTGAGATTACCCCCACCCAGTGAGTGAGTCCTTCCAGTAACTGAGACTGCTTCCCAGAGAGCGAGACCACCCTCTTGTAAGTGACATTACCCCCCAGTGAGTGAACCCTTCCAGTAACTGAGACTGCTTCCCAGAGAGCGAGACCCCCCTCTAGTGAGATTACCCCCCAGTGAGTGAGCCCTTCCAGTAACTGAGACTGCTTCCCAGATAGCGAGACCCCCCTCTAGTAAGTGACATTACCCCCCCAGTGAGTGTACCCTTCCAGTAACTGAGACTGCTTCCCAGAGAGCGAGACCCCCCTCTAGTGAGATTACCCCCCAGTGAGTGAGCCCTTCCAGTAACTGAGACTGCTTCCCAGATAGCGAGACCCCCCTCTAGTAAGTGACATTACCCCCCCAGTGAGTGAACCCTTCCAGTAACTGAGACTGCTTCCCAGAGAGCGAGACCCCCCTCTAGTGAGATTACCCCCCAGTGAGTGAGCCCTTCCAGTAACTGAGACTGCTTCCCAGATAGCGAGACCACCCTCTTGTAAGTGACATTACCCCCCAGTGAGTGAACCCTTCCAGTAACTGAGACTGCTTTCCAGAGAGCGAGACCCCCCTCTAGTGAGATTACCCCCCAGTGAGTGAGCCCTTCCAGTAACTGAGACTGCTTCCCAGATAGCGAGACCCCCCTCTAGTAAGTGACATTACCCCCCCAGTGAGTGAACCCTTCCAGTAACTGAGACTGCTTCCCAGAGAGCGAGACCCCCCTCTAGTGAGATTACCCCCCAGTGAGTGAGCCCTTCCAGTAACTGAGACTGCTTCCCAGATAGCGAGACACCCTCTAGTAAGTGACATTACCCCCCAGTGAGTGAGCCCTTCCAGTACCGGAGACTGCTTCCCAGATAGCGAGACCCCCCTCTAGTAAATGAGATTACCCCCCAGTGAGTGAGCCCTTCCAATAACTGAGACTGCTTCCCAGATAGCGAGACCACCCTCTAGTAAGTGAGATTACCCCCACCCAGTGATTGAGCCCTTCCAGTAACTGAGACTGCTTCCCAGATAGCGAGACCACCCTCTAGTAAGCGAGATTACCCCCCAGTGAGTGAGCCCTTCCAGTAACTGAGACTGCTTCCCAGATAGCGAGACCCCCCTCTAGTAAGTGAGATTACCCCCACCTAGTGAGTGAGCCCTTCCAGTAACTGATACTGCTTCCCAGAGAGTGAGACCACCCTCTAGTAAATGAGATTACCCCCCACCCAGTGAGTGAGCCCTTCCAGTAACTGAGACTGCTTCCCAGATAGCGAGACCACCCTCTAGTAAGTGAGATTACCCCCCAGTGAGTGAGCCCTTCCAGTAAGTGAGACTGCTTCCCAGATAGCGAGACCCCCGTCTAGTAAGTGACATTACCCCCAGTGAGTGAGGCCTTCCAGTAACTGAGACTGCTTCCCAGAGAGCGAGACCCCCCTCTAGTAAGCGAGATTACCCCCCAGTGAGTGAGCCCTTCCAGTAACTGAGACTGCTTCCCAGATAGCGAGACCCCCCTCTAGTAAGCGAGATTACCCCCCCAGTGAGTGAGCCCTTCCAGTAACTAAGACTGCTTCCCAGATAGTGAGACCCCCCTCTAGTAAGTGAGATTACCCCCCAGTGAGTGAGGCCTTCCAGTACCTGAGACTGCTTCCCAGATAGCGAGACCACCCTCTAGTAAGTGAGATTACCCCCACCCAGTGAGAGAGCCCTTCCAGTAACTGAGACTGCTTCCCAGATAGCGAGACCCCACTCTAGTAAGTGAGATTACCCCCCAGTGAGTGAGCCCTTCCAGTAACTGAGACTGCTTCCCAGATAGCGAGACCCCCCTCTAGTAAGCAAGATTACCCCCCAGTGAGTGAGCCCTTCCAGTACCTGAGACTGCTTCCCAGATAGCGAGACCCCCCTCTAGTAAGTGAGATTACCCCCCAGTGAGAGAGCCCTTCCAGTACCTGAGATTGCTTCCCAGATAGCGAGACCCCCCTCTAGTAAGTGAGATTACCCCCCAGTGAGTGAGCCCTTCCAGTAACAGACTGCCTCCCAGAGAGCGAGACCACCCTCTAGTAAGTTACATTACCCCCCAGTGAGTGAACCCTTCCAGTAACTGAGACTGCTTCCCAGAGAGCGAGACCACCCTCTTGTAAGTGACATTACCCCCCAGTGAGTGAACCCTTCCAGTAACTGAGACTGCTTCCCAGAGAGCGAGACCCCCCTCTAGTGAGATTACCCCCCAGTGAGTGAGCCCTTCCAGTAACTGAGACTGCTTCACAGATAGCGAGACCCCCCTCTAGTAAGTCACATTACCCCCCCAGTGAGTGAACCCTTCCAGTAACTGAGACTGCTTCCCAGAGAGCGAGACCACCCTCTTGTAAGTGACATTACCCCCCAGTGAGTGAACCCTTCCAGTAACTGAGACTGCTTCCCAGAGAGCGAGACCCCCCTCTAGTAAGTGAGATTACCCCCCAGTGAGTGAGCCCTTCCAGTAACAGACTGCCTCCCAGAGAGCGAGACCACCCTCTAGTAAGTTACATTACCCCCCAGTGAGTGAACCCTTCCAGTAACTGAGACTGCTTCCCAGAGAGCGAGACCACCCTCTTGTAAGTGACATTACCCCCCAGTGAGTGAACCCTTCCAGTAACTGAGACTGCTTCCCAGAGAGCGAGACCCCCCTCTAGTGAGATTACCCCCCAGTGAGTGAGCCCTTCCAGTAACTGAGACTGCTTCCCAGATAGCGAGACCCCCCTCTAGTAAGTGACATTACCCCCCCAGTGAGTGAACCCTTCCAGTAACTGAGACTGCTTCCCAGAGAGCGAGACCACCCTCTTGTAAGTGACATTACCCCCCAGTGAGTGAACCCTTCCAGTAACTGAGACTGCTTCCCAGAGAGCGAGACCCCCCTCTAGTGAGATTACCCCCCAGTGAGTGAGCCCTTCCAGTAACTGAGACTGCTTCCCAGAGAGCGAGACCACCCTCTTGTAAGTGACATTACCCCCCAGTGAGTGAACCCTTCCAGTAACTGAGACTGCTTCCCAGAGAGCGAGACCCCCCTATAGTGAGATTACCCCCCAGTGAGTGAGCCCTTCCAGTAACTGAGACTGCTTCCCAGATAGCGAGACCCCCCTCTAGTAAGTGACATTACCCCCCAGTGAGTGAACCCTTCCAGTAACTGAGACTGCTTCCCAGAGAGCGAGACCCCCCTCTAGTGAGATTACCCCCCAGTGAGTGAGCCCTTCCAGTAACTGAGACTGCTTCCCAGATAGCGAGACCACCCTCTAGTAAGCGAGATTACCCCCCAGTGAGTGAGCCCTTCCAGTAACTGAGACTGCTTCCCAGATAGCGAGACCCCCCTCTAGTAAGCGAGATTACCCCCCCAGTGAGTGAGCCCTTCCAGTAACTAAGACTGCTTCCCAGATAGTGAGACCCCCCTCTAGTAAGTGAGATTACCCCCCAGTGAGTGAGGCCTTCCAGTACCTGAGACTGCTTCCCAGATAGCGAGACCACCCTCTAGTAAGTGAGATTACCCCCACCCAGTGAGAGAGCCCTTCCAGTAACTGAGACTGCTTCCCAGATAGCGAGACCCCACTCTAGTAAGTGAGATTACCCCCCAGTGAGTGAGCCCTTCCAGTAACTGAGACTGCTTCCCAGATAGCGAGACCCCCCTCTAGTAAGCAAGATTACCCCCCAGTGAGTGAGCCCTTCCAGTACCTGAGACTGCTTCCCAGATAGCGAGACCCCCCTCTAGTAAGTGAGATTACCCCCCAGTGAGAGAGCCCTTCCAGTACCTGAGATTGCTTCCCAGATAGCGAGACCCCCCTCTAGTAAGTGAGATTACCCCCCAGTGAGTGAGCCCTTCCAGTAACAGACTGCCTCCCAGAGAGCGAGACCACCCTCTAGTAAGTTACATTACCCCCCAGTGAGTGAACCCTTCCAGTAACTGAGACTGCTTCCCAGAGAGCGAGACCACCCTCTTGTAAGTGACATTACCCCCCAGTGAGTGAACCCTTCCAGTAACTGAGACTGCTTCCCAGAGAGCGAGACCCCCCTCTAGTGAGATTACCCCCCAGTGAGTGAGCCCTTCCAGTAACTGAGACTGCTTCACAGATAGCGAGACCCCCCTCTAGTAAGTCACATTACCCCCCCAGTGAGTGAACCCTTCCAGTAACTGAGACTGCTTCCCAGAGAGCGAGACCACCCTCTTGTAAGTGACATTACCCCCCAGTGAGTGAACCCTTCCAGTAACTGAGACTGCTTCCCAGAGAGCGAGACCCCCCTCTAGTAAGTGAGATTACCCCCCAGTGAGTGAGCCCTTCCAGTAACAGACTGCCTCCCAGAGAGCGAGACCACCCTCTAGTAAGTTACATTACCCCCCAGTGAGTGAACCCTTCCAGTAACTGAGACTGCTTCCCAGAGAGCGAGACCACCCTCTTGTAAGTGACATTACCCCCCAGTGAGTGAACCCTTCCAGTAACTGAGACTGCTTCCCAGAGAGCGAGACCCCCCTCTAGTGAGATTACCCCCCAGTGAGTGAGCCCTTCCAGTAACTGAGACTGCTTCCCAGATAGCGAGACCCCCCTCTAGTAAGTGACATTACCCCCCCAGTGAGTGAACCCTTCCAGTAACTGAGACTGCTTCCCAGAGAGCGAGACCACCCTCTTGTAAGTGACATTACCCCCCAGTGAGTGAACCCTTCCAGTAACTGAGACTGCTTCCCAGAGAGCGAGACCCCCCTCTAGTGAGATTACCCCCCAGTGAGTGAGCCCTTCCAGTAACTGAGACTGCTTCCCAGAGAGCGAGACCACCCTCTTGTAAGTGACATTACCCCCCAGTGAGTGAACCCTTCCAGTAACTGAGACTGCTTCCCAGAGAGCGAGACCCCCCTATAGTGAGATTACCCCCCAGTGAGTGAGCCCTTCCAGTAACTGAGACTGCTTCCCAGATAGCGAGACCCCCCTCTAGTAAGTGACATTACCCCCCCAGTGAGTGAACCCTTCCAGTAACTGAGACTGCTTCCCAGAGAGCGAGACCCCCCTCTAGTGAGATTACCCCCCAGTGAGTGAGCCCTTCCAGTAACTGAGACTGCTTCCCAGATAGCGAGACCACCCTCTAGTAAGTGAGATTACCGCCCAGTGAGTGAGCCTTTCCAGTAACTGAGACTGCTTCCCAGATAGCGAGACCCCCCTCTAGTAAGTGAGATTACCCTCCAGTGAGTGTGCCCTTCAAGTAACTGAGACTGCTTCCCAGATAGCGAGACCCCCTCTAGTAAGTGAGATTACCCCAACCCAGTGAGTGAGCCCTTCCAGTAACTGAGACTGCTTCCCAGATAGCGAGACCACCTTCTAGTAAGTAACACTACCCCCCAGTGAGTGAGCCCTTCCAGTAACTGAGACTGCTTCCCAGATAGCGAGACCACCCTCTAGTAAGTGAGATTACCCCCAGTGAGTGAGCCCTTCCAGTAACTGAGACTGCTTCCCAGATAGCGAGACCCCCTCTAGTAAGTGAGATTACCCCAACCCAGTGAGTGAGCCCTTCCAGTAACTGAGACTGCTTCCCAGATAGCGAGACCCCCTTCTAGTAAGTGACACTACCCCCCAGTGAGTGAGCCCTTCCAGTAACTGAGACTGCTTCCCAGATAGCGAGACCCCCCACTAGTAAGTGACATTACCCCCCAGTGAGTGAACCCTTCCAGTAACTGAGACTGCTTCCCAGATAGCGAGACCCCCCTCTAGTAAGTGACATTACCCCCAGTGAGTGAGCCCTTCCAGTAACTGAGACTGCTTCCCAGATAGCGAGACCCCCCTCTAGTAAGTGAGATTACCCCCCAGTGAGTGAGTCCTTCCAGTAACTGAGACTGCTTCCCAGAGAGCGAGACCACCCTCTAGTAAGTGAGATTACCCCCACCCAGTGAGTGAGTCCTTCTAGTAACTGAGACTGCTTCCCAGATAGCGAGACCCCCCTCTAGTAAGTGAGATTACCCCCCAGTGAGTGAGTCCTTCCAGTAACTGAGACTGCTTCCCAGAGAGCGAGACCACCCTCTAGTAAGTGAGATTACCCCCACCCAGTGAGAGAGCCCTTCCAGTAACTGAGACTGCTTCCCAGATAGCGAGACCCCACTCTAGTAAGTGAGATTACCCCCCAGTGAGTGAGCCCTTCCAGTAACTGAGACTGCTTCCCAGATAGCGAGACCCCCCTCTAGTAAGCAAGATTACCCCCCAGTGAGTGAGCCCTTCCAGTACCTGAGACTGCTTCCCAGATAGCGAGACCCCCCTCTAGTAAGTGAGATTACCCCCCAGTGAGAGAGCCCTTCCAGTAACAGAGACTGCTTCCCAGAGAGCGAGACCCCCCTCTAGTAAGTGAGATTACCCCCCAGTGAGTGAACCCTTCCAGTTCCTGAGACTGCCTCCCAGAGAGCGAGACCACCCTCTAGTAAGTTACATTACCCCCCAGTGAGTGAACCCTTCCAGTAACTGAGACTGCTTCCCAGAGAGCGAGACCACCCTCTTGTAAGTGACATTACCCCCCAGTGAGTGAACCCTTCCAGTAACTGAGACTGCTTCCCAGAGAGCGAGACCCCCCTCTAGTAAGTGAGATTACCCCCCAGTGAGTGAGCCCTTCCAGTAACAGACTGCCTCCCAGAGAGCGAGACCACTCTCTAGTAAG
The DNA here is from genome assembly GCF_040206685.1 of Ascaphus truei. NCBI lineage: Eukaryota > Metazoa > Chordata > Amphibia > Anura > Ascaphidae > Ascaphus > Ascaphus truei. The sequence continues at coordinate 21,714,329 of NC_134494.1, read as the reverse complement.
TTACATTACCCCCCAGTGAGTGAACCCTTCCAGTAACTGAGACTGCTTCCCAGAGAGCGAGACCACCCTCTTGTAAGTGACATTACCCCCCAGTGAGTGAACCCTTCCAGTAACTGAGACTGCTTCCCAGAGAGCGAGACCCCCCTCTAGTGAGATTACCCCCCAGTGAGTGAGCCCTTCCAGTAACTGAGACTGCTTCCCAGATAGCGAGACCCCCCTCTAGTAAGTGACATTACCCCCCCAGTGAGTGAACCCTTCCAGTAACTGAGACTGCTTCCCAGAGAGCGAGACCACCCTCTTGTAAGTGACATTACCCCCCAGTGAGTGAACCCTTCCAGTAACTGAGACTGCTTCCCAGAGAGCGAGACCCCCCTCTAGTGAGATTACCCCCCAGTGAGTGAGCCCTTCCAGTAACTGAGACTGCTTCCCAGAGAGCGAGACCATCCTCTTGTAAGTGACATTACCCCCCAGTGAGTGAACCCTTCCAGTGACTGAGACTGCTTCCCAGAGAGCGAGACCCCCCTCTAGTGAGATTACCCCCCAGTGAGTGAGCCCTTCCAGTAACTGAGACTGCTTCCCAGATAGCGAGACCCCCCTCTAGTAAGTGACATTACCCCCCCAGTGAGTGAACCCTTCCAGTAACTGAGACTGCTTCCCAGAGAGCGAGACCCCCCTCTAGTGAGATTACCCCCCAGTGAGTGAGCCCTTCCAGTAACTGAGACTGCTTCCCAGATAGCGAGACCCCCTTCTAGTAAGTGACATTACCCCCCAGTGAGTGAGCCCTTCCAGTAACTGAGACTGCTTCCCAGATAGCGAGACCACCCTCTAGTAAGTGACATTACCCCCCAGTGAGTGAACCCTTCCAGTAACTGAGACTGCTTCCCAGATAGCGAGACCCCCCTCTAGTAAGCAAGATTACCCCCCAGTGAGTGAGCCCTTCCAGTAACTGAGACTGCTTCCCAGATAGCGAGACCCCCCTCTAGTAAGTGAGATTACCCCCACCCAGTGAGTGAGCCCTTCCAGTAACTGAGACTGCCTCCCAGATAGCGAGACCCCCCTCTAGTAAGCGAGATTACCCCCCCAGTGAGTGAGCCCTTCCAGTAACTGAGACTGCTTCCCAGATAGTGAGACCCCCCTCTAGTAAGTGAGATTACCCCCCAGTGAGTGAGGCCTTCCAGTAACTGAGACTGCTTCCCAGAGAGCGAGACCACCCTCTAGTAAGTGAGATTACCCCCACCCAGTGAGTGAGCCCTTCCAGTAACAGAGACTGCTTCCCAGATAGCGAAACCACCCTCTAGTAAGTGACATTACCCCCCAGTGAGTGAGCCCTTCCAGTAACTGAGACTGCTTCCCAGATAGTGAGACCCCCCTCTAGTAAGTGACATTACCCCCCAGTGAGTGAGCCCTTCCAGTAACTGAGACTGCTTCCCAGATAGCGAGACCCCCTCTAGTAAGTGAGATTACCCTCTAGTAAGTGAGATTACCCCCACCCAGTGAGTGAGTCCTTCCAGTAACTGAGACTGCTTCCCAGAGAGCGAGACCACCCTCTTGTAAGTGACATTACCCCCCAGTGAGTGAACCCTTCCAGTAACTGAGACTGCTTCCCAGAGAGCGAGACCCCCCTCTAGTGAGATTACCCCCCAGTGAGTGAGCCCTTCCAGTAACTGAGACTGCTTCCCAGATAGCGAGACCCCCCTCTAGTAAGTGACATTACCCCCCCAGTGAGTGAACCCTTCCAGTAACTGAGACTGCTTCCCAGAGAGCGAGACCCCCCTCTAGTGAGATTACCCCCCAGTGAGTGAGCCCTTCCAGTAACTGAGACTGCTTCCCAGATAGCGGGACCCCCCTCTAGTAAGTGACATTACCCCCCCAGTGAGTGAACCCTTCCAGTAACTGAGACTGCTTCCCAGAGAGCGAGACCCCCCTCTAGTGAGATTACCCCCCAGTGAGTGAGCCCTTCCAGTAACTGAGACTGCTTCCCAGATAGCGAGACCCCCGTCTAGTAAGTGACATTACCCCCAGTGAGTGAGCCCTTCCAGTAACTGAGACTGCTTCCCAGATAGCGAGACCACCCTCTAGTAAGTGAGATTACCCCCCAGTGAGTGAGCCCTTCCAGTAACTGAGACTGCTTCCCAGATAGCGAGACCCCCGTCTAGTAAGTGACATTACCCCCAGTGAGTGAGGCCTTCCAGTAACTGAGACTGCTTCCCAGAGAGCGAGACCCCCCTCTAGTGAGATTACCCCCCAGTGAGTGAGCCCTTCCAGTAACTGAGACTGCTTCCCAGAGAGCGAGACCCCCCTCTAGTAAGTGAGATTACCCCCCAGTGAGAGAGCCCTTCCAGTAACAGAGACTGCTTCCCAGAGAGCGAGACCCCCCTCTAGTAAGTGAGATTACCCCCCAGTGAGTGAACCCTTCCAGTTCCTGAGACTGCCTCCCAGAGAGCGAGACCACCCTCTAGTAAGTTACATTACCCCCCAGTGAGTGAACCCTTCCAGTAACTGAGACTGCTTCCCAGAGAGCGAGACCACCCTCTTGTAAGTGACATTACCCCCCAGTGAGTGAACCCTTCCAGTAACTGAGACTGCTTCCCAGAGAGCGAGACCCCCCTCTAGTAAGTGAGATTACCCCCCAGTGAGTGAGCCCTTCCAGTAACAGACTGCCTCCCAGAGAGCGAGACCACTCTCTAGTAAGTTACATTACCCCCCAGTGAGTGAACCCTTCCAGTAACTGAGACTGCTTCCCAGAGAGCGAGACCACCCTCTTGTAAGTGACATTACCCCCCAGTGAGTGAACCCTTCCAGTAACTGAGACTGCTTCCCAGAGAGCGAGACCCCCCTCTAGTGAGATTACCCCCCAGTGAGTGAGCCCTTCCAGTAACTGAGACTGCTTCCCAGATAGCGAGACCCCCCTCTAGTAAGTGACATTACCCCCCCAGTGAGTGAACCCTTCCAGTAACTGAGACTGCTTCCCAGAGAGCGAGACCACCCTCTTGTAAGTGACATTACCCCCCAGTGAGTGAACCCTTCCAGTAACTGAGACTGCTTCCCAGAGAGCGAGACCCCCCTCTAGTGAGATTACCCCCCAGTGAGTGAGCCCTTCCAGTAACTGAGACTGCTTCCCAGAGAGCGAGACCATCCTCTTGTAAGTGACATTACCCCCCAGTGAGTGAACCCTTCCAGTGACTGAGACTGCTTCCCAGAGAGCGAGACCCCCCTCTAGTGAGATTACCCCCCAGTGAGTGAGCCCTTCCAGTAACTGAGACTGCTTCCCAGATAGCGAGACCCCCCTCTAGTAAGTGACATTACCCCCCCAGTGAGTGAACCCTTCCAGTAACTGAGACTGCTTCCCAGAGAGCGAGACCCCCCTCTAGTGAGATTACCCCCACCCAGTGAGTGAGCCCTTCCAGTAACTGAGACTGCTTCCCAGATAGCGAGACCCCCTTCTAGTAAGTGACATTACCCCCCAGTGAGTGAGCCCTTCCAGTAACTGAGACTGCTTCCCAGATAGCGAGACCACCCTCTAGTAAGTGACATTACCCCCCAGTGAGTGAACCCTTCCAGTAACTGAGACTGCTTCCCAGATAGCGAGACCCCCCTCTAGTAAGCAAGATTACCCCCCAGTGAGTGAGCCCTTCCAGTAACTGAGACTGCTTCCCAGATAGCGAGACCCCCCTCTAGTAAGTGAGATTACCCCCACCCAGTGAGTGAGCCCTTCCAGTAACTGAGACTGCCTCCCAGATAGCGAGACCCCCCTCTAGTAAGCGAGATTACCCCCCCAGTGAGTGAGCCCTTCCAGTAACTGAGACTGCTTCCCAGATAGTGAGACCCCCCTCTAGTAAGTGAGATTACCCCCCAGTGAGTGAGGCCTTCCAGTAACTGAGACTGCTTCCCAGAGAGCGAGACCACCCTCTAGTAAGTGAGATTACCCCCACCCAGTGAGTGAGCCCTTCCAGTAACAGAGACTGCTTCCCAGATAGCGAAACCACCCTCTAGTAAGTGACATTACCCCCCAGTGAGTGAGCCCTTCCAGTAACTGAGACTGCTTCCCAGATAGTGAGACCCCCCTCTAGTAAGTGACATTACCCCCCAGTGAGTGAGCCCTTCCAGTAACTGAGACTGCTTCCCAGATAGCGAGACCCCCTCTAGTAAGTGAGATTACCCTCTAGTAAGTGAGATTACCCCCACCCAGTGAGTGAGTCCTTCCAGTAACTGAGACTGCTTCCCAGAGAGCGAGACCACCCTCTTGTAAGTGACATTACCCCCCAGTGAGTGAACCCTTCCAGTAACTGAGACTGCTTCCCAGAGAGCGAGACCCCCCTCTAGTGAGATTACCCCCCAGTGAGTGAGCCCTTCCAGTAACTGAGACTGCTTCCCAGATAGCGAGACCCCCCTCTAGTAAGTGACATTACCCCCCCAGTGAGTGAACCCTTCCAGTAACTGAGACTGCTTCCCAGAGAGCGAGACCCCCCTCTAGTGAGATTACCCCCCAGTGAGTGAGCCCTTCCAGTAACTGAGACTGCTTCCCAGATAGCGGGACCCCCCTCTAGTAAGTGACATTACCCCCCCAGTGAGTGAACCCTTCCAGTAACTGAGACTGCTTCCCAGAGAGCGAGACCCCCCTCTAGTGAGATTACCCCCCAGTGAGTGAGCCCTTCCAGTAACTGAGACTGCTTCCCAGATAGCGAGACCCCCGTCTAGTAAGTGACATTACCCCCAGTGAGTGAGCCCTTCCAGTAACTGAGACTGCTTCCCAGATAGCGAGACCACCCTCTAGTAAGTGAGATTACCCCCCAGTGAGTGAGCCCTTCCAGTAACTGAGACTGCTTCCCAGATAGCGAGACCCCCGTCTAGTAAGTGACATTACCCCCAGTGAGTGAGGCCTTCCAGTAACTGAGACTGCTTCCCAGAGAGCGAGACCCCCCTCTAGTGAGATTACCCCCCAGTGAGTGAGCCCTTCCAGTAACTGAGACTGCTTCCCAGAGAGCGAGACCCCCCTCTAGTAAGCGAGATTACCCCCCCAGTGAGTGAGCCCTTCCAGTAACTGAGACTGCTTCCCAGATAGTGAGACCCCCCTCTAGTAAGTGAGATTACCCCCCAGTGAGTGAGGCCTTCCAGTACCTGAGACTGCTTCCCAGATAGCGAGACCCCCCTCTAGTAAGTGAGATTACCGCAAAGTGAGTGAGTCCTTCCAGTAACTGAGACTGCTTCCCAGATAGCGAGACCACCCTCTAGTAAGTGAGATTACCGCCCAGTGAGTGAGCCCTTCCAGTAACTGAGACTGCTTCCCAGATAGCGAGACCCCCCTCTAGTAAGTGAGATTACTGCCCAGTGAGTGAGTCCTTCCAGTAACTGAGACTGCTTCCCAGATAGTGAGACCCCCCTCTAGTAAGTGAGATTACCCCCACCCAGTGAGTGAGCCCTTCCAGTAACTGATACTGCTTCCCAGAGAGTGAGACCACCCTCTAGTAAATGAGATTACCCCCCACCCAGTGAGTGAGCCCTTCCAGTAACTGAGACTGCTTCCCAGATAGCGAGACCCCCCTCTAGTAAGCGAGATTACCCCCCCAGTGAGTGAGCCCTTCCAGTAACTGAGACTGCTTCACAGATAGTGAAACCCCCCTCTAGTAAGTGAGATTACCCCCCAGTGAGTGAGGCCTTCCAGTAACAGAGACTGCTTCCCAGATAGCGAGACCACCCTCTTGTAAGTGAGATTACCCCCACCCAGTGAGTGAGTCCTTCCAGTAACTGAGACTGCTTCCCAGAGAGCGAGACCAAACTCTAGTAAGTGACACTACCCCCCAGTGAGTGAGCCCTTCCAGTATCTGAGACTGCTTCCCAGATAGCGAGACCACCCTCTAGTAAGTGACACTACCCCCCAGTGAGTGAGCCCTTCCAGTAACTGAGACTGCTTCCCAGATAGTGAGACCCCCCTCTAGTAAGTGACATTACCCCCCAGTGAGTGAGCCCTTCTAATAACTGAGACTGCTTCCCAGATAGCGGGACCCCTCTAGTAAGTGAGATTACCCCCCAGTGAGTGAGCCCTTCCAGTAACTGAGACTGCTTCCCAGATAGCGATACCACCCTCTAGTAAGTGAGATTACACCCACCCAGTGAGTGAGCCCTTCCAGTAACTGAGACTGCTTCCCAGAGAGCGAGACCCCCCTCTAGTGAGATTACCCCCCCAGTGAGTGAGCCCTTCCAGTAACTGAGACTGCTTCCCAGATAGCGAGACCCCCCTCTAGTAAGTGACATTACCCCCCCAGTGAGTGAACCCTTCCAGTAACTGAGACTGCTTCCCAGAGAGCGAGACCACCCTCTTGTAAGTGACATTACCCCCCAGTGAGTGAACCCTTCCAGTAACTGAGACTGCTTCCCAGAGAGCGAGACCCCCCTCTAGTGAGATTACCCCCCAGTGAGTGAGCCCTTCCAGTAACTGAGACTGCTTCCCAGAGAGCGAGACCATCCTCTTGTAAGTGACATTACCCCGCAGTGAGTGAACCCTTCCAGTAACTGAGACTGCTTCCCAGAGATCGAGACCCCCCTCTAGTGAGATTACCCCCCCAGTGAGTGAGCCCTTCCAGTAACTGAGACTGCTTCCCAGATAGCGAGACCCCCCTCTAGTAAGTGACATTACCCCCCCAGTGAGTGAACCCTTCCAGTAACTGAGACTGCTTCCCAGAGAGCGAGACCCCCCTCTAGTTAGATTACCCCCCAGTGAGTGAGCCCTTCCAGTAACTGAGACTGCTTCCCAGATAGCGAGACCCCCTTCTAGTAAGTGACATTACCCCCCAGTGAGTGAGCCCTTCCAGTAACTGAGACTGCTTCCCAGATAGCGAGACCACCCTCTAGTAAGTGACATTACCCCCCAGTGAGTGAACCCTTCCAGTAACTGAGACTGCTTCCCAGATAGCGAGACCCCCCTCTAGTAAGCAAGATTACCCCCCAGTGAGTGAGCCCTTCCAGTAACTGAGACTGCTTCCCAGATAGCGAGACCCCCCTCTAGTAAGTGAGATTACCCCCACCCAGTGAGTGAGCCCTTCCAGTAACTGAGACTGCCTCCCAGATAGCGAGACCGCCCTCTAGTAAGCGAGATTACCCCCCCAGTGAGTGAGCCCTTCCAGTAACTGAGACTGCTTCCCAGATAGTGAGACCCCCCTCTAGTAAGTGAGATTACCCCCCAGTGAGTGAGGCCTTCCAGTAACTGAGACTGCTTCCCAGAGAGCGAGACCACCCTCTAGTAAGTGAGATTACCCCCACCCAGTGAGTGAGCCCTTCCAGTAACAGAGACTGCTTCCCAGATAGCGAAACCACCCTCTAGTAAGTGACATTACCCCCCAGTGAGTGAGCCCTTCCAGTAACTGAGACTGCTTCCCAGATAGTGAGACCCCCCTCTAGTAAGTGACATTACCCCCCAGTGAGTGAGCCCTTCCAGTAACTGAGACTGCTTCCCAGATAGCGAGACCCCCTCTAGTAAGTGAGATTACCCTCTAGTAAGTGAGATTACCCCCACCCAGTGAGTGAGTCCTTCCAGTAACTGAGACTGCTTCCCAGAGAGCGAGACCACCCTCTTGTAAGTGACATTACCCCCCAGTGAGTGAACCCTTCCAGTAACTGAGACTGCTTCCCAGAGAGCGAGACCCCCCTCTAGTGAGATTACCCCCCAGTGAGTGAGCCCTTCCAGTAACTGAGACTGCTTCCCAGATAGCGAGACCCCCCTCTAGTAAGTGACATTACCCCCCCAGTGAGTGAACCCTTCCAGTAACTGAGACTGCTTCCCAGAGAGCGAGACCCCCCTCTAGTGAGATTACCCCCCAGTGAGTGAGCCCTTCCAGTAACTGAGACTGCTTCCCAGATAGCGGGACCCCCCTCTAGTAAGTGACATTACCCCCCCAGTGAGTGAACCCTTCCAGTAACTGAGACTGCTTCCCAGAGAGCGAGACCCCCCTCTAGTGAGATTACCCCCCAGTGAGTGAGCCCTTCCAGTAACTGAGACTGCTTCCCAGATAGCGAGACCCCCGTCTAGTAAGTGACATTACCCCCAGTGAGTGAGCCCTTCCAGTAACTGAGACTGCTTCCCAGATAGCGAGACCACCCTCTAGTAAGTGAGATTACCCCCCAGTGAGTGAGCCCTTCCAGTAACTGAGACTGCTTCCCAGAGAGCGAGACCCCCCTCTAGTAAGCGAGATTACCCCCCCCAGTGAGTGAGCCCTTCCAGTAACTGAGACTGCTTCCCAGATAGTGAGACCCCCCTCTAGTAAGTGAGATTACCCCCCAGTGAGTGAGGCCTTCCAGTACCTGAGACTGCTTCCCAGATAGCGAGACCCCCCTCTAGTAAGTGAGATTACCGCAAAGTGAGTGAGTCCTTCCAGTAACTGAGACTGCTTCCCAGATAGCGAGACCACCCTCTAGTAAGTGAGATTACCCCAACCCAGTGAGTGAGCCCTTCCAGTAACTGAGACTGCTTCCCAGATAGCGAGACCACCTTCTAGTAAGTAACACTACCCCCCAGTGAGTGAGCCCTTCCAGTAACTGAGACTGCTTCCCAGATAGCGAGACCACCCTCTAGTAAGTGAGATTACCCCCAGTGAGTGAGCCCTTCCAGTAACTGATACTGCTTCCCAGAGAGTGAGACCACCCTCTAGTAAATGAGATTACCCCCCACCCAGTGAGTGAGCCCTTCCAGTAACTGAGACTGCTTCCCAGATAGCGAGACCCCCCTCTAGTAAGCGAGATTACCCCCCCAGTGAGTGAGCCCTTCCAGTAACTGAGACTGCTTCACAGATAGTGAAACCCCCCTCTAGTAAGTGAGATTACCCCCCAGTGAGTGAGGCCTTCCAGTAACTGAGACTGCTTCCCAGATAGCGAGACCCCCCTCTAGTAAGTGAGATTACCCCCACCCAGTGAGTGAGCCCTTCCAGTAACAGAGACTGCTTCCCAGATAGCGAGACCACCCTCTAGTAAGTGAGATTACCCCCACCCAGTGAGTGAGTCCTTCCAGTAACTGAGACTGCTTCCCAGAGAGCGAGACCAAACTCTAGTAAGTGACACTACCCCCCAGTGAGTGAGCCCTTCCAGTATCTGAGACTGCTTCCCAGATAGCGAGACCACCCTCTAGTAAGTGACACTACCCCCCAGTGAGTGAGCCCTTCCAGTAACTGAGACTGCTTCCCAGATAGTGAGACCCCCCTCTAGTAAGTGACATTACCCCCCAGTGAGTGAGCCCTTCTAATAACTGAGACTGCTTCCCAGATAGCGGGACCCCTCTAGTAAGTGAGATTACCCCCCAGTGAGTGAGCCCTTCCAGTAACTGAGACTGCTTCCCAGATAGCGATACCACCCTCTAGTAAGTGAGATTACCCCCACCCAGTGAGTGAGCCCTTCCAGTAACTGAGACTGCTTCCCAGATAGCGAGACCCCCCTCTAGTAAGTGAGATTACCCCCACCCAGTGAGTGAGCCCTTCCAGTAACTGAGACTGCGTCCCAGATAGCGAGACCACCCTCTAGTAAGTGAGATTACCCCCCAGTGAGTGAGCCCTTCCAGTAACTGAGAGTGCTTCACGGTGGGTGAAGCTGCTTCCCAGTTAGTAAGACTGCTCTCCATTGAGTTAGACGGCCCTCCAGTAAGTGAGACTACACTCCAGTGAGGAAGACTGAGGTCTAGTGAGTGATGCTGCCTTCTAGATAGTGACACTGCTCTACCGTGAGGGAGATTGGCCACCAGAGTGTTACTTCAGTAAGAGACTCGCCCTCCTGCCATTGAGGCCGTTTCTCAGTGAGTGGAACTATTGCAGTGCGTGAGAATGCGTCACTCACCTCTAATAAGAGTAGCTGATGATTGAGTCTAATTGCGTTATGTACATTCTGCTGAAACCGGAAGTTTGGCTTTAGGTAACAATCAATAAACACTCGCTGGAGCCTCCAAGGAGGACGAGGTTTATTAGGCTGCGCTTGTAGTGCCGGCGACAGCGATGCAACGTCGCGTCAATACACATGCATTGCCGCCGTCGCGTGCGCTTATAGTAAGCGCGGCGGAGCGACGGCTTGGTCGCGATCGCTGGAAGTCATCTCAATTTGATTTTTCCAGCGACCGTAGCCTGACTTCGCGTCGCCGGCATTATGAGCAACGTCTGCTCAGGTCTATAAAGACACACGCTCCCGGGTAGCTCAAGCGCCTACACCCACCACATCATGAATATATATTTATGCCAAAATAAGTGCTACTGAGCGTGGCAAATGTATACAACAAAAGACAGGGGTGCCCAATGCTACATCCCATTGACAAAACATATAGTAATAAGCAGTGTTCGACAAACCTATACATTTGCACGCCCCGGGCGAGTGGATTTAACATCGTGGCGAGCTCCTATTGGCCCAAGCAGCACACGTGTGGTACTAGGTGGCGAGTAGATTTTTTTGTTCGGCGAGTAGATTTTTTGGTGATTTGTCGACCACTGGTAATAAGTATAAAGTTTAAATACTTCAATAATAATATTTACTTGGTTATTTAGTTAAACCCTTTGGCCAAAGTGTCACAAGCCTGCATACCACGTCAAGGTATAACCAAAATTAATGCAGGTCCTACACTACACTGTGAACCCTTCCCTTTACCTCTGTATGAGGGGGAAAGAACCATAGTAGGTCCTGTTCTTTGCGGCAAAGTGAAAAGACCTCCCAAGTTAAAAAGGTGAGGAGGCGTGAGCTCTGGGGGGAGGTGCCACCTACCTCCATACAACTGTTACCAGTCAGAAATTAATTTATATGTTTTGTCAATTGGATGTAGCATTGGGCACCCCTGTCTTTTGTTGCAGGTCTATAAAGAGCAGTACTGAAAGTGTGAGCACTCACTAATGTTCAGCCATATACAGACAGTTCAGCCTTCTTCCAAATACTATAACAAGTGCTTAACCACAGAGACTGCATAACAACACAAGACAACTGAGTCTGTGCACCAACGTAGAGTTACGTGTATACAAAAAAATATACGCGGCCTGAACTACAACCAAAAACAATACCAGGAAATGAACTGGGGTGCCCCTGAGGAGAGGAATAGCAGTGATAATCACAAACGGAGGAACCCCCCGTCCCAAAAGGAAGGATGAGAACCTCCCCAAAAACAAGAGGTCGCTCGCGGAATTGTGCAGTAATATCTCAAGTACAGTGCAGGATTCATTGAGGATATACCATCAAACACAACATTTAAAAACAATTAAAAAGACAAACACAAAGTCCCAGCAAAATAATAGCTAATACTGGTAGCTAAAGACCAGGGGGCCATGATTCATGAGGGGCTATCGCACAAAATATAAAAAATGTGCCCGGGCATCAGAAAAAGCTAAAGACCACATGTGAATGCAATGCAGATACAGCAGATATTACTCAATAGCCAAGTATAAGGTGCAGAGACAAGTAGTTCAAACCTGAACCCCGTCCTAATGATACATCGACCCCAATGTCTTTAACGGTGCAATCCCATGTAGCCGGCTAATACAAACAACCTTTTGTAAAGAATTTAACAATCTCATTGGCTTCCTTAAACAAATATAGCCGTGTTAAAAGCAAATTGTTGGCTTCTTTTTTCTCTGGAAATGCATTAAAAAATTGCATTTCTTAAGGCCCTCTGACTAAGGGAGTGTTGCAGGGCCGGCCTTACCTTTGGCGGGTCCCAAGGCGGCACCTGGCCCCGGTCATGACATCACGTTGGAACATGGCAATGCTTCGCCATGACAATGCGTCGCCATGACAATGCGATGCTGCAGAAAGCCGCTCTGCATAAGGTAAGACCTCCCGGCGTGTGTATTTACGCACCCCCCCCCCCCGCTACCGCTTACCTCCGCGCACACACTCCCCCCTTCCCCCCCTCCACTAATGTCACTGCCATTAGTATATATTAGTTCTAGGAGGGGCTGACCCCTTAAACATGTCACTGTCATTAGTACACTGGTCCTAGGAGGGGCTGACCCCTTAAACATGTCACTGCCATTAGTACACTTTGGTCCTAGGAGGGACTGACCCCTTAAACATGTCACTGCCATTAGTACACTTTGGTCTTAGGAGGGACTGACCCCTTAATCATGTAACTGCCGTTTGTACACTTTGCTCCTAGGAGGGACTGACCCCTTAAACATGTCACTGCCATTAGTACACTTTGGTCCTAGGAGGGACTGACCCCTTAAACATGTCACAGCCATTAGTACACTGATCCTAGGAGGGACTGACCCCTTAAACATGTCACTGCCATTAGCACACTTTGGTCCTAGGAGGGACTGACCCCTTAATCATGTAACTGCAATTAGCACACTTTGGTCCTAGGAGGGACTGACCCCTTAAACATGTCACTGCCATTAGCACACTTTGGTCCTAGGAGGGACTGACCCCTTAAACATGTCACTGCCATTAGTACACATTGCTCCTAGGAGGGAGTGGCCCTTTAAACATGTCACTGCCATTCACATTTGTCTTGAAGGGATGCCTAAAGCATCAAAACACTTGATAAAGCTTGACATCCCCAACAAAGTGTTCATTATATATTCAAGTGGGGCAGATTGCTACCTTAAACAAATGCTTTTAGATTTTAAGCAGGAGCTTTATTTAAACAGATGGCAAGAGGATTGCAGATGGAAGAGATGAACAGGTCTCCTGGAGAGATTTCAAGGAATACTGGAACAACATCCACTCCCGTAAGGAGAAAAATAGATTTATTCTAAAAATCATAAACAACAGAAGTAGTGGAGAAGGGGAAAGCGAGCGGGGAGGGGGGAGAGGTTGGGGGGGGGGGAGAGAGAAAGAGGGGAGGGGGGTAAACAGATGTAGAAAGAAACGGGGGGATGGAGAGAGACAGGTGAGGATGAAGATGTTAGCATAATACAGAGGAAAGGCAAAGTGAGAGTATGAGAGAGAGAGGGATGAAGGAGGGGAGGAGTATATAGGGACAGAGTGCAGAGAATAGCAATGAGTGCAGAGAGCAGCTGGGGATTGGGAACAGAAGCTGCAAATCCTCCAGGATCTTACCGAGGGTCCCAGGCCTGTCCTGGAGCGCCCTCTGCTGGGGATCTGTCATAACAGGAGGGCGAGAGGTAGGACCTTATGGCCCCAGGTAACGGAGTCAGGGGTGTGCGGGAATCATTAGGACTCATCCGCCACCCCACAGGTACAGGCAGAGCTGAAACCCTTTGTAAGGCAATAAGGCACTCTGTAGGCAAAAGCCATGGACAGAAGCTCAAACTGAGCAGACAACGCAGAGTATGGGATAAGATACATGCATGAAATAGAAATAGCTGTGTTAGTCCTGTTGCGATACTGCAGAATAAATGAGTACAGGCGGTCCTCGGTTATCCACCGGAATCCGTCCTGGAAGTAGCGTTGGATAGTGACACCGTTGTAAAGTGAGTCCCATGTTAATCAGCGGCGGTGAGCGTTGGATAACACATTCAGGCGTTGGATAACGCATTCAGGCGTCGGATAACGCATTCCTGCGTCGGATAACGCATTCCTGCGTTGGATAACGCATTCCGGCGTCGGATAACGCATTCAGGCGTTGGATAACGCATTCCTGCGTCGGATAACGCATTCCTGCGTTGGATAACGCATTCAGGCGTTGTATAACGCATTCCGGCTTCGGAAAACGTCCCACAGGGTTGCATTGTAAAGCGTTGGATATGCCATTTGTTGTAAAGTGATACGTTGGATAACGAGGACTACCTGTACTTCAGTCTTAGGTGGTACCTATTTTATTTGTACTAACAATTGATATTATAGGACAGGCTTTCGAGACTTCCCTCTCTTCCCCAGGTCCAGCAATACATAAGGTGCAGGTATTCATGAAGACAAATTGCGCTACAAATGAAACCGCGATACACATTGTGACTTAAATAAAGCACAATAGGCAGCATGAAATAACTGAACCACAACATACAGCATGAAACGTAACCACAGTATATAGTATTACATGCATTAAGCCGCAATACGTAGCACTACATTCATTAAACCAGGGTACAGCATTAAAAAAAAAAAGAAACCAGAAAAAAAAAATAGAATTCAATTCACATCATTAACCCCGTCACTGCGGAACAATATATCAGGAGTCACTCACGTACGAGAAGCCAGGACAGGAAAACCGCAGGATTTCTGCTATCGTCACGGTATGAGCTGTCTCTTTCTGCCACTGAGCTGTCTCCTGTGCGGCAGTCTCACTTTCTCTGCCTCTCACTGTTCCCTTGTCACCCTCCATTAAACCCCTTGCGGACAGTCGGATAAAAGGAGAGAGAGAGATACCGGGAGGACAGAGTGAGACAGAGGAGTTGGGGAGAGACAGACAGCATGGTTTAACATTAAAGGGTTAACTCAGGCCTCACGAAAGACACAGGTGACATCCTGCACACACACACACCCATCCATGATTTAGGCCCATGTTAAGAGGTGGTGCTAGTCCATAATACACTTTATGGCCCAATCCCTCCCAGAGATTGAACAATATGTGTTTAGTGACACAGAGTATCGCGGTAATTAGGAGTCTCAGGCTCAGGTTGTGTGTCTCCAGGATTAATGTGGGCAGATCAGGATCCCTTCCGCATTTAGTGTCCAGGCCTCACGAAAATATCCCTACTGGGGCAATAATCTTACAAACTCCCCCACTGGATACTTGAGCTGCTCCAGTTAATACAATCCACTGCGATAATAGTCGTCCCTCTCCTTGGGGTAATAGCCTTCATCCTCTGGATAATATTGCTCCTCCTCCGGATAATACCCCATCTCCCCTGGATAATACCCCTCTTCCCCTGGATAATACCCCTCTTCCCCCTCTGCAGGGCAATAGTCTTCTTTGGAGTATATCCCCTCTTCTTCATACTGCTCCTCCCCGTGGTTCTCCTCCTCAGGGTCCTCCTCCCCGTGGTTTTCCTCCTCATGGTCCTCCTCCCCGTGGTCCTCCTCGTGGTCCTCTTCCCACTCTTGCTCAGCCCCAGCCCCAGCCCCTTCCACACTCTTGATCTCTCCCTCTTGCCCTTCTGCCCTTGCCACCTCCTCCTCCTCCCTCTGCTTCCTCTGCTCCTCCCGCTCATCCATCAGCTCCTGGGCACCATCCCCCACGAGCGTGACGGTTTCCCCCACCGTGGGTGGCTTGGTCACTGGGTTGTGGTCATAGGACATCAGGAGGAGGCCCTTCATCCCACGCAGGTCCGGGAAGACGGGGATGCGGTTCCGGTCCAGATCTAGAATCTCCAGGCTGTGCATGCGCAGAAGCACCTTGGGCATGCGGTCCATGCGATTCGCGTACAGCCAGAGCCCCCGAAGGCCAGGCATGGCTTCCGCCAGCTCGCCCGGAAGACCCCGAAGACGGTTGTCGCCCATTTGCAGGCTGCGCAAGGCGGGCAAACTCAGCAACGGCCGTGGGAAGTGGTACAGGAAGTTGCGCTCAATCCACAGGATGCGGAGGCTCTGGAGCTGGGCAAACGCCGGGGGGAGCCCCTGTAGCCGGTTGCCCCCCAGGTAAAGGCGGCAAAGGCATGGCAGGGAGCACACAGCCTCAGGTAGCTCAGGCAGCCGGTTGGCATCGAGTGCCAGCGTGCGCAGGTTGTGTAGCAGGTGCAGGTCATCGGGCAGTTCGGTCAGCAATGTGCCACTCAGGTATAGTTTTTGCAGGCGCCCCGATAGTGTGCAGATTGAGCCCGTGAGACGCGCCATCTTGCGACCGCTTAGTTCCAGGGTGCCATCGCCATTGCTCAGCTGTTCCTCTGCGTCCTCGGGCAAGGGCTCTTCCGCACCTTCTTCACCGGGTACCGTGCCACACGCCCCACCCATCAAGGGGCCACAAAAAAAGCGTAATGAGTCTCACAGGGCCCCCAGGAGTAGAGCCCAGCATCCAGGGTAGGGTCAGCAGGAGCAAGGCACAGCGTATCACACCGTCACCAGGAACAAAGCCCAGCGTCCAGCGCAGCGTCACCAGCAGCAGAGCACAGTGTCACAGGGTAAGCAGGAGCAGAGCACAGCAAGTGCTACAGGGTCACCAGCAGCAGAGCACAGTGTCACAGGGTAAGCAGGAGCAGAGCACAGCAAGTGCTACAGGGTCACCAGCAGCAGAGCACAGTGTCACAGGGTAATCAGGAGCAGAGCACAGCAAGTGCTACAGGGTCACCAGCAGCAGAGCACAGTGTCACAGGGTAAGCAGGAGCAGAGCACAGCAAGTGCTACAGGGTCACCAGCAGCAGAGCACAGTGTCACAGGGTAAGCAGGAGCAGAGCACAGCAAGTGCTACAGGGTCACAAGCAGCTGAGCACAGTGTCACAGCCTAAGCAGGAGCAGAGCACAGCAAGTGCTACAGGGTCACCAGCAGCAGTGTCACAGGGTAAGCAGGAGCAGAGCCAAGTGCGTGTCAAAGGGTGACCGGAGCAGAGCACCCTGCGGGTCACTGGGAGATGCTCCCCCCTCTCGCTTCGGTCTCTTCTTTTTGCCAGTGAAACTCGAGCAGGGACAGTTAAATCATTCATGGGACACTCCTCATGTTTCGCTCACATCAACAGGTAAACTGCCCTGGAGTATTAGTATCAGTACAGTGAGACACCCCAAATAACACCTCAGAGATACCCCAAATATCCCCCCTCCCCTGCGCTTTTCCCAGCCTGGGCATCGGGCACTGGGAGCTTGGTCTGTCCCCAATGCAACCCCGGGGACAGGCGAGACTGCAACCTTTCATCTGCCTACGGGTGACCCATCCTTTATCCTATTTAACACTTTCAGAGCCGCAGGGGCCAGCAATTCATTGTACTGCGTAACTAAACCCAGCATAGAAGGGTTAAATATGCCCTTCCCATGTATTCACCTGTATCCATCCCTCCATCCCTGGACTTTTCCAAGTGAGAGGAAGTCCCGGCTTCAAATCCCTGCTGCCTGGGATAGAAGGACATGGCAGATGGAACCAGATGTTACTTGCGATCGAGCATCCACTAAACAGTGAGGACGGACGAGACCGGCGAGGCATTCTGGGAGAGGAAATGGCAGCCACTGTGTATCACTGATGCAATTCTTGACACCGTCTTATGAGACAGCAAAGACAGAGAACCTATGAGTGTATCTGCAGGTCTTCCACCGGTCCCCCAAACCTGCCTCGCTCACCCCATTGTCACGTCATACAGTGTTCAAGCTGCAGATAAGAATTCTGGGTAGTGACGTGCAAATGAGCACACCGAGTGTGTAACTTTTAGCTTCCTATCCATTGTATACGTGGACTTCCTAGAGCCTGTTCCATTACACAGCATGTACAGCTAAACATGGGACTAGGGAGTGCAGAATCAGTGGACCCACTCAGAGACAGTTGTTTAAACTCATCAGTTTGAGCTTGTTCACTGCTTCAGAGTGAGAGCCTTAGGAAATGTGTCTAGTAGCAGGGCCAGAAACTAGGATTGTGGGGTTTCTGCTGATTTAAGACTTCAACGAAGTCTGTGGAACGCTGATACTGAACATCAGTGCGTGTCATGGAACAAGAATCACATTTCTGTTTGACCCCCTTCTGCTTGTCAGCTCCTTAAGTTCAACTGCATGTATTTGTTCCACACACACACACACTGTGCCTGTGTGATGTATCATTATGTTGCCCTTTCTGCCTCCGAGCATGTAACCAGTGAGTTGCTAAGGCAACCTCTGAGATTCTTCTCAGAATGGGCTATTCTGCCCTCCCTCCTGTCTTTGTTCACAGATAGTCTGTCCCAAGATTATTCTTTTTACCCACATTACTCCTCACTTCCTTTCCCACCCTGCAGACAGTGAGTACAGCACCCATCTCTGTTACTCTCCTATGGCAAGGCCATCACTTTCTACCTGCTTCTAACTACAAATCACTACTACACACCATCCACAAGTGCCTGTAATTACCGCTGCTTTTCCAATAAAGTGAAGGAAATATTATAGGACTTGGAGTGATTTGGAAAGGGAGCTGAGTTAATTCTATCTGGGGCAATTCACACAACACACGTGACCCCGGCTTCAGAATAGTAGAAAGAGGACCGTGTGCCTTGGGGGACACACATAGAGGAGCTGCTACCCACAGCCTTTATGCTAAAGAAACAAGCAAGCAGCTTACACAGCAAATAAACAGCAGTCTC
Source organism: Ascaphus truei (assembly GCF_040206685.1). Taxonomy (NCBI): domain Eukaryota; kingdom Metazoa; phylum Chordata; class Amphibia; order Anura; family Ascaphidae; genus Ascaphus; species Ascaphus truei. The sequence goes on along the minus strand of NC_134494.1, from coordinate 21,696,237 downwards.
TCACCACCCCAGTACAAGCATACTGCTCCACATTGCTACACAGAGCCACCAGCCTCTATTCCAGTGATTCCCAACCAGGGTTCCCTGGGGCTCCTTGAAGCAGTCTCAGGGATTCCTCCTACGGACCACAGACCCCCCACCCCCCCTGGGGGTGGGGTTTTTTGGTATGTATTTTATACGGTGGATTGAGTGAGATTGGGGTAATTGACGGAAGGTAGGGGCGAGTGAGAGAAGGGAGGGGGGCGGGAGGGAGTGAGAGGAAAAGAGGGAGTAAGCGTGAGACGCAAGGGATAAATACATACGAGGCGGGGGGGGGGAGAGTTAGTGAGATGGATGGGAGAGAAATACATGGGTAGAGGGTGGGAAATAGAGGTGGCTCGTGAGGTGTGAAATGTTGTCACTGACCCCTGTCGAACCCAATATGTGTGTCAGCCAGATAGGGGTTCCCCGAGATTTTTTGAAATACTTCAAGGGTTCCTCCAAACAAAAAAGGTTGGAAATCACTGGTTTAAGTATATAAAAAGGTGGGGAGGGAGACCCCTAGCAGACAGAGCCTGCAGAGAGTAAGGCTGAGGCCCCAGTGCCTCCTCTGCACTTGCGCCCGCGAGGCTGGCGGCGTGTGCAGCCGATTCCCCGGTCTGCAGTGAGCTGCAGGAAGAGAGACCGGGGGGGGCATGGCGGGGGAGGGACGGGGGCGCGGCCATGACATCACCCGGCAGGTTCACCCTCATTGGCTGAACCGCCGGGGGGCGTGGCCTAGCGCTCCGTCGCGAGTCTCGCTCTCAATAGAGAAACTTGCCACAGCGCTGCGGCCCCCCCTCGCAGCGGGCCCGGCGCCATTGAGTGGAGGGCTCTCCCTGCAGCGTCCGCCACAGCGGGTGCTGCAGTAGCCAGCGGGGACTCAGCCTTACAGAGGTGTTGCTGTGACAGGGAGAAACTGCAGTGTCCAATCCAGTGCTGGTCTCAGGTCTGAAAACCAGTCCTGTAGGCACTGGGCAAAGAGAGAGAACAGAGGAAATCTCTGCAAGTGGGTCCCTGCCACTAGTTAGGCAGGGTATCCCCCAGTTTCCCCAGTTGGGTATGTGTGATGTTTGTGTCTTTTGTATAGTTGTGGACATGTTTTTACAATAAATTCATTTTATAAACTCTCGTGTTCTGTCTGGCGATATTGATCCCTGGTATTAGTCCTGGTCTCCCGTGACAGTCTGGTCCCAGACCACAGGCCGCAAATGCTGTGTAGCTTCTGCTGTGTCCCTGACACTAGGGATGCTAAGTGGGGCAGTATCCCTGACTATGGGGCCTGTCCCTTTAGCAGCCACAAACTAAGATGAGTCAGGGCCTAGCTGGGGCCTAATAGGAGGTACCTGAGTTAGTTCAGGTGCCACAGACACCTGCACATGCAACCCACCCCTTCCTTGTCCCAGCTCCGACTAACTTGGTCTCAGTGCATGAAAAGTAACAATATCCCCCCTTGCAGGGAAAGCTGCAGCCCTATTGGCTATTGCCATTTGTGCCTCACCCCTATGCATTATGGGGCTGTAGTTCCCACAGAGCCTGCTGCCTAATGCCTGCCTCGCGCGCCTACCAATGCGCTTGCTCAGTACCTTCCAATATGGCGGCGCCCTGCAGAGGGAGCCTTTGGCGAGTCCGTTGCCCATCGCTACTGTCCGCAGCCCTCCCCGCAGCACCGGCGCTCTTCGGATGCACATGCACTCCCCCACTGGCCGCCGCGCGCCCCTGCCCGCAACGCTCCCGCCCGCAGCGGAGATAAGGGGCTAAGGGAACCCCAGAGGGAGACCCTGCCACATATATATATACACATAAAAACCAAAAAGAAAGAAGCGCCAGCTCCGTGATGTAATAAGGAAAATAAATGAGATTTATTGAGAGGTAGAGTGGTCAATAGGACCTATGCTCTCAAGTGAGATTAAAAAGCATACAATTAAAACATATGGTTGCAAAATGTAGCAGTGAACAAGCAGTGCGAGGTATAGGATCAGAGGCAGGAGAGTGGGGCATCAGTAGTTAATGAAGCAAACAGTGAGGGTGAGTCATCTATACCAAATGCAGTCCATGAACAGCCGTGTGGCACAAGCAGTCAGAGTTCTAATATCACCAATAGAGAATGTCCCTTCTCAGATATTGAATATGGTGTACTGACCGCAGACCTTGTTGGACACGCAACTGGTTTCTTACACGTGTTGTCCGGTTCCGCTGTGGGATAGTGATGCCTCCTGGCACGCTGAAGATGAAATCCCTCCTGTGTGAGTGTAAGCTTCCGCGTATCAGACCTCAGTCAGAGATAGAGGTCTAGAGTGGATACACTGTGTTGAAAACGCTGCTGCTTCCTAGTATCAAGCCCACGATTAGTACTCCGCCTCCTCACACTGCGTCACGACGCTCCAACGCGTTTCGTCACACGTAGTGACTTTCTCAAGGATGAGAATGCTGAAGCTGTGATAGCTTATTATAGCCACGAAATCAGCTGCAAGCAATCTCAGGCGTGAGCTGCATGTGGACAATTAACCATTAATTAACACATGAAGCTTGGATAACCATGATTAATAAACCAACCCCCTTATATAGCTCATTATAAAACACTATAAAACTCCAAATAGTGTACTACATAAATGAAAAGTAAATATAATAATTGATTAAAAGGTTAAAAGAGCATTAAAAAGATATAGAATAGGTGCAAGGGGGGTGGTGAGGCAGGATAATACAGAATTCAATAATAAATGCATGAGACATAGATGAAGATAGATATAAATATAAAATATATAAAATATCAACAGTAGGGTGTGTCAGAGTCATGCACTCGCATAAAAACATCATGCATTGATACCAGTACACTTGTTTAGTATCACTATTCATTTTCCGCTCTCTCCTGATCCTGTGTTATATTAATCAGCTCTCATCTCTATTTCGCTCGTGGTGTGTGTACTGATTCTTGCATAAGCGGTGTATTTAATGCGAGTGCATCGAAATCTTTTATTTTGTGATGACTTTTGTGAGGGAGGTGCTTAATACTGTGCCCTTTCTTGATTGCTTACGCCTGTTATCGGTTTTAGACATTTCATGGCAGCATGGCCTAAATCCTTGATCTTGTCTGTATACTCCACAAACTCAGTCTTATTGCACCAAAGTGAATCTGATACTTTGGTAAGCCATTTTACTGTATTTTTTCTTTTTATCTTTTTTTATGAGTTAATCTTGCTGAGTATCTGTGTGTTTGTTAACTTTGTCCAGCTGGTCTCAGCTGTTTTGGAGGTTAGTGGCTCCTCCCACCCAGGGTTTAAGTTCGCCCCTCCCACTTCCAAGTAAACAGGTTTTCTTTTCATGCAGCTGGTTGCGACAGGTTGAATGCCTGGACCATCCTGTCTCTAATTATAGAGGTAAATAAGGATTTTAATCAGTTAGTGTTAGGACCTTCGATATTGTGGTCATGCCTTGAAAGTGGCTCGCAGGCTTGTACGCTTTGGCCAAAGGGTTAACTAAATGACCCTTTTTCAAGAGAAATATAGGTATTTCACTGTGCATTTTTGTCACATTGGATGTTGCTCTGGACTTCTTTGTTTCTTGTTTTATACAATTAGCCAGTAGCACTCCTTATGACACTTATATAGATACTAGCTGAGAGACCCGGCGTTGCCCGGGAGTTAAATTTCCCGCTAGGAAAAGGGGGGGAGGGGAGCGGGGGGAGTGGGGGTGAAAAGGAGGGGGGAGGGACAGTGGACAGGAGGAGGGGAGGGGGGAGGGACAGTGGACAGGAGGAGGGGAGGGTGGGAGGGACAGTGGACAGGAGGAGGGGGGACAGTGGACGTGAGGGGGGGACAGTGGACGGGAGGGGGGGCAGTGGACGGGAGGGGGGGTGGCGTACAGTGAACGAGAGGGGGCGGGACAGTGGACGGGAGGGGGGGACAGTGGACAGGAGGGGGGGACAGTGGACAGGAGGGGGGGCAGTGGACAGGAGGGGTGGGACAGTGGACAGGAGGGGTGGGACAGTGGACAGGAGGGGGGGGACAGTGGACAGGAGGGGGGAGACAGTGGACAGGAGGGGGGGCAGTGGACAGGAGGAGGGGGCACACACACTCACACACAGTGTCACACACACACACACACACACACACACACACACACACACACACACACACACACACACACACACACACACACACACACACACACACACACACACACAAACACACACACACACACACACACACACACAGTGACACACACACAGTGAGACACACACACACACACGTCACCTCTCCTTCCGGCCCCCGCCATCTTAGTTAGTCCGCGAGGGAGGAAGGGGGCAGGAGGGGTGGGACAGTGGACAGGAGGGGTGGGACAGTGGACAGGAGGGGGGGGACAGTGGACAGGAGGGGGGGGACAGTGGACACACACACACACACACACAATGTCACACACACAGTGTCACACACACACACACACACACACACACACACACACACACACACACACACACACACACACACACACACACACACACACACACACACACACAGTGACACACACACAGTGAGACACACACACACACACACACACGTCACCTCTCCTTCCGGCCCCCGCCATCTTAGTTAGTCCGCGAGGGAGGAAGGGGGCAGGAGGGGTGGGACAGTGGACAGGAGGGGTGGGACAGTGGACAGGAGGGGGGGGACAGTGGACAGGAGGGGGGGGACAGTGGACAGGAGGGGG